>NC_142814.1:20156654-20324426 GCF_049724085.1 Artemia sp. Qi Xiang Cuo | reverse complement strand
GCTTAGTTCCAGTGATAAAATATAATATGAATTTCAATTTAATTTTAATCTGAAATCGATCTAGGTGGGTTGGTTTGAGCTGTAGTTAAGAGACGTGCGAATGTTCTTACCAAGGGAAAGCCGTAGGTCGTTTATTTAAACGAGTTGTTCATCAATGAGAATAAAATACTAATAGTTATTGTATTAAAATTAATATTACAATAAAATATAGACTTTTTTTGTTGATTTATATATACACATTAAAACTTACTTAACTCAGCAACAAAGTTGAACATCATTACACAATGTTTGGGGGGGGGATAGATTGTTTATACATCACTTTTTTATATAAAATTGGATAGAGGTTTAAGTCCAAAGTATAATAAAAACTTTATTGAATATTAATATTCCGCCTAATTGTATTTTTAACATTTTTACTGCAGCTCCACTCTACTTTACCCCCAACCTCCTCCTAATGTGTAAACATACAGCCCAAATAATATATTTCCCATGTGATTCCAGTTTTTGAATTCGTCACAGTTGATTGAATTTACGGGTACACGGGTTGAAACAAGAGTGACACATGGCAAAATGCCGGAAAATATATAACTTGGTGTATATATTTACACATTAAGGGGAGGGGGTTTGAGGTAAAGTATAGTGGAGCTGCAGTCAAAATGTGATATATAAAATAAGTCTGAGTATAAATAATTTTGTTGTAAAAAAATGTTATTACTGAGTGATTTTTATCAGTAGTAACCGAAATTATAAAAAAAACAGGCCGTGATAACAGCAGATACATCAAAAGAATCAAATTTTGATGATTATTTAAAATATATAACATTCATCAAATTTAATGTCACCCCACCTAAGAGTCTGAGAAAATTTGTCCGATTTTTTTAGAAAGGGGGGAAACAAAATATCCGGTGATCTTAATGAAAATCACACCATCAGATTTAGCATATCACAGAGGCCAAATCAAAAGTTCTAGAGCCTTTTTAAGTGAACAAAAATATTGAAGAACACCTATCTCCCCTCCGTTGCTCCTTTTCCCCCAAGGTCACCAGATCAAGACTGTGATGTATACATGTCCTTCATAATCGCAGACAGAGCGTGAATTGTTTAGACTAATGGCCAGACGCAAGAAAGACAGTCAATAAGTCTCCCCTACGATCCCTGACAAAAATGTTAAAAAGTAAACTTTCGAGCGTGCGCAATCAATTGAGCATAGAATAAAAATATTTTTTTCTTTTGGTATTTTCACATTAATAGCGCGCTGTTCGGGGCAGTCTTTAATCTATAATCTGCGGTACCACCAACCTCCAATGTGACCATATCGATAACAAAGTTGTTTCTCAACTCGAATATTTTCATACTATTTTTTTTATTTCATTAGCATTAACGAAACTTCACTTCTTGAATGTTACCCGGATACTTAAAAAGTACCGAAAGATCTAATAACTATGTCTTCGAGGATGACTTGACCCCCCCCCTACAGTCCTTCCCCCCAGGGGAAGGACTGCAAGGTAGAAACTTTGCCCATTGTTTACATACAGTAGGCTACTAGTTATTGGGGAGTATACTGACAGTTTTCGGGGGAGGGGTTACATGGGAGGATCTTTCGACGGAGGAATTAATCGTGGGGGAAGGGAATTTTCCATGGAGGAGGAGTCAGATTTCTTGATATTATTTAAAATCGAACAGAAGCTATTATGTATATGAAGTGGTTGCCTCTTCCTCAATACGTCGCTCTTTCCGCTAAAGTTTTTTTTTACCTTTTAAAAAGCTTATAATTTTTTAATTAAGCGGCACTTGTGTTACAGGAGTCATTCTTAAATAATGGGAGAAAAGCCGGTCAATATATACCAAATCATATTATTGAGTTTCAAATAAAGTTAAAACACCATTCGATGCCTTTTTTATGCTTATTAAAACTTTAATAATCTTTTAAAGCGGAAATAAATTTCTGCCCTCCCTTCCCGCTATATAGGCAAAACCTAACCAAACCCCACCCAACCGAACATAACCCGGAATTGGCCGATATAGGGGGGGGGGGCGGAAATAAATTTCCGATAGAAATGCTTATTATATTCGTAATCAGCATAAAAAAAGGCATTGAATAGTGTATTCACTTTAGTCCTAACTCAATAATATGATTTGGTATATATTGACCGAAAAGCCAAACTTTAGCGTAAAGAGCAAGGAAAGGAGGAGGAGTAAACCCCATCATATCCGTAATAACTTCTGTTAACTTCAGTTTTCATTTTACTCCTTACTTTCAGAGGAAAAAAACTGGTACTTGTTTAGAAACCAGAAAACATACGTTACAATTGTATTGAAGATCAGATAGACATTTTACGGGGCAATGCCTAGATCCTGTATAAACAAAGGGTTTCTCTCTCCGGGAACTATATTTACACTTTAGCTTTTTGGAGTTTAGGGGGAATAAAAGGTACCTAGGTTGGGTTAGGTTAAGTATTGAATATATGCTATGTTTTACCTCACCACAACCCCTAATGTACAAATATATAGCCCAAATTTGCTTCTAAACTATTATATTCTCATCATATTTTGTTTTATTTCATTAGCATTAAAAAAACTTAACTTGTCATGTGTTTTTTGAATTCTATACAATTAAAAAAAAACTTTTTTTTTTTAATTTAAGCATTAAGTAAAAATTTTTTTATTAACGAGTTAAATGAAAAAAAGCAACACTACTAGAATTTTAGTATAATAACTATCTTTCTAGGCTCACTAGTTTTTATTCATTTTTTTTATATTGAAATAAAAAATAAAAATGAATTGTAATTGTTAATTATACGGAAAAGAGTCGTGAAGTCATCTCTTGAAAATCGTACATATTCGGTTTTCCTCTCTGTAATCTGTTATGATATTCTTATTTTGAGTGATAAGAACTAAGAGTTATTAATATTTTAATTAAACATTTAATATTTACAGGTGGGGAGGGGTTAGGAATTTATGGTAATGTGTTCGAATTTTTTGTCGTAATTTCTATGATTTCGTTTCTAAAGTATTATATTAGCATCATATTTTGGTATATTTCATTAGGAATAACCTAAGTTCACTTCTTGGGTGTGTTCCGTACAATTAACAAGTACCAAAGGAATTTTTGAAATCATGTGATTGGATGAATCAAGGGGGAAAATGCCCCCTTGAACTAGTTATGCTACAATTTCAACAAAAGCGTAATAACAATCAGTAATAAAAATTTGAGTTTAAAATAAATCTATCTGAATAACTTCAATAAGTACTGGGAAGGTGAGACATAATAAAAATTTTGTAGACTTATTAATAAATCTATATTATTCACAACATGGACATAACATAGTCTAATCCAAATATAAAAAAAATATCAAAACTTTTTTTATATCTAATCTCTGTCTTACGTCTGTCAACAAGATACTTAGCATTTAGAGCAAAATTCTCCCTGGTTGATATTACACACTGAGCTTGTAGAGGGAGTAGATGACTCACTCATTTAACGAAAAAGGCGTGATTTATTTTTAGATAAAGTTAAACCTGCGACTAAAATGAATATTAAATTTTAAATTGAGCAAAAAGGTGATCGCAAGAGGATGCAAACTTTAAAATGCTGCGAATTTATCATCAAAAGTAATACAAAATGGGTTAATGCAAACTACGGAATAACGATGCGAAAGCTTGTCTCTATCATCTTAAACGTTTCGTCACTTTGGAACCCTTTGCAGGTAAAGTAATTCAGGGGAGATAAAACAAGCATCCCTCCTATCGATAACAAGCCGGTACTCATCTGTTATTACATCACAAACATGATGTTATTACCCACAAAGAAAAACTTGGAGGAAAATAAAGACTAGAAAGCAATACGATTGCCAGGATGGCGACCCATATGAATGTTTTATTATCAAAAAACCGTGGGATAATGCAAGTATTCATAATTGGTTTAAACGCAGGAACCGCATCAAAATTTACCCTCTTCAGTCAGGGCAGCTTCAAATTTACTTTTGAGAAAATTTTGAGGGGAGATGGCTAGTTTTGTAGGAGGCCGGAGCGTCGTTGGGGGGGGGGTAGTTGTCCCCCCAATAATTTGGAGAAAAAATAGGGTACTTGTGCATTATACGGTACCCACGAAAGAAGTCAAGTTTGGCTAATGCTAATGAAATATAATAAAATAGGATGAATATATAATAGTTTAGAAACAAATTTGGGCTTTATATTTGCACATTCGGGGGGGGGGTAAATCATAGCATAGATTAAATACGTAATCTAACCGAACCTAGGTAATTTGTATATGGTATGTTTTACCCCCGCTCCCCCACTATATAGCCCAAATTTGTTTCTAAACTATTATATATTCATCCAATTTTATTATATTTCATTAGCATTAACCAAACTTGACTTTTTAGAAGTGTCCGTATAATACACCAGTACCGTCCCTTGTACATTACGGTGGCCGGCGTTTACCAACCCCCGCGGACAATACCCCCCCCCCCCCGTGAAATTTAAGGCTTTCCAGATTTGAAAATTTTATTTTCTTTATTTTTTTATTTCCGTAGGGGGAAGGAATTTTGGTACTCGTGTATTATGAGCAACTCACTCAAGTTTACGCTATGTAAAACTGGAGTACAAACTGGTTATTTTTTGTACTTATTTAATAATTTAACTTACTAACTTATTTAAACTTATTTGGTACGCTATAATAATTTTGGTACTTGTGAGTTTTATGGTACCCACCGCTATATACTATACATAACGGTGGGTACCATAAAATGCACAAGTACCGAAACTATTATAAAGCCAATACCCCTTTACCATCGGGATATGGACCCCTCTTGCCTCCTCAATAAAAATACTGAAGATACGCCCCTGGAAGGAGGGATACTACTCACCATCGCTCCCTAGCCAAGTCTTTCAGAACTTGCAAGAAACACTTTTTGGAGGACATATCCCCCCTAAGGTATCAAGATTCACGAAATATAAGCCAGAAAGTGATACTGTATTTAAATAACAATCTACCAGGATTGCAGACAGGCTTTTCTTTTGTAGGGAGGGATGTAAGCTTGGGAACACGCCAAAATGTCGAATCGCAACTATTTTGCCCAAATCTCCAAATCGAGAATTGCACTTTTAGGCACCCTTCCTCCTTCTTTAGGAGACCAAAGATGGATCTTGCATAGTGACGGTTCTAATACGTTTACATCTTAATTACCTACTTTTGTGGGTCTTACAGAAAGGGTCCTACAATTAACCCAACATTGGTCATGTTCACTGACAATAGAATCCACAGGAGACTTAAATATGGTTTCAGCTGTCCCCACTCATCCAAAATGAGATGATACGCAGTAGGTCTGCAATAGGTTTTAGGCAGGGGCGTAATTTGCTATGGGGCAAGGGAGGGGGGTGTGGCAACCTCACCCTCCAAACCCAAGTTTGCTCCCCAGACCTCAGTTTGCCCCCAAGGTGAAATCCAGTTTCTGCAAAAAATCTTGTCAACACTAAGATAAGCCTGCATAATTCAAGCGTCTACAGAAACGGGGGTAAATTTCTACCAAATCATATTATTGACTTAGGCATAAAGTGAATATACCACTCGATGCCTTTTTTTATGCTGATTACGAATATAGTAATCATTTCTATCGGAAAGTAATTTCAGCCCCCTCCCCCTATATATGCCAATTCAGAGTATATATTTCTACAACCTAACCTAACTTCACCTAACCTAACCCTGAATTGGCATATATAGGGGGGGGGGGGGGCGGAAATTAATTTATGATAGAAATTATGATTATATTCGTAATCAGCTTAAAAAAAGGCATCGAATGGTGTATTCACTTTATTCCTAACTCATTAATGATTTGGTAGAAATTTACCAAAACGGGTCAGTTTTCTTTAGTAGCCTATATATCTTTGCCATTATGGTAATATACGGATAATTTTTCAGTTTTCATTGTCATTTTCCCTTGATTTGGGAAAATTGACTAACTCCCCCCCCCCCCCGGGAGTTTGACAAAATTACGCCCCCGGTTTTAGGAATAGCAATTTAGCAAAATATACTTTTCTCGTATAACAGCTTTTATTTTTAACCATTAACCCCCCCCCCCCACCCTCCTGAAATTTCATAATTAAATTGTAAAATATAACATATAAGTCCCATCTCATCCCTTCAATGGATCCCCGTAAAGTCCTAGGCTATAGCCTATACTAAAGGTTGCTGCTGTTGTGGCTTTCCATTATTTTTTTGTTTATTTCTCATCAATAATTGGCTCACAAAGCTAAATAAAAACATGCTTTAAAAATAGTCAGCAAGATTTCATAGGGTCTAGGCCATATAACTATATCTGGCCTAATGAGCAGGAAAAGAGCAGGACATCAACCAAGGGAAGTCGAATGATAAATTTGCGTCAATCTAATTTCAGCCCTATACCGTTTTTTTTTTACTAAATCCCCCTGCGCGTAATTTCATAAGAATCCTGGGGGGGGGCAAATTTTAAGCCAATTTTCCCTAATCAAGTGAAAATGACAGGGGAAACTGAAAAATTAACCGTATAGTACCATAAAGGCAAAGATAGCCTATACAAAAGAAAACTGACCCGTTTCTATTCTGTAGATGCTTGAATTATGCAGGCTTATCTTAGTATTGACAAGATTTTTGAAGAAAGTAAATTTTAGCAAGGGGAGGGGATAGAGTAAGATTCTTTTGGGAGGGAGGACTGTTGCTCCCTATACTCCATAGCAAATTTAGTGTGGGTAGGGCGGTTTGAACCCCTCTCGAAATGTTTTTTTGACTCGTAAAAACGTAACAAAAATGGATATAAGCATATTTTGTATGGTTTTTTTGCGTAGCCACCCCCCCCCCCCCGAAAAAAAAATCTTTGAGTAAAACCCCCGGTAAAGTTCTACGAAATCATATTATTGAGTTAGGACTAAAGTGAATACACCATTCGATGCCTTTTTTAAGCTGATTACGAATATAATAAGCATTTCGATCGGAAATGAATTTCAGCCCCCCCCCCCTATATAGGCGATACCTAACCTAACCTAACCCTGAATTGGCATATATAGGGGGGGGGCTGAAATTCATTTCTGTTAGAAATACTTATTATATTCGTAATCAGCATAAAAAAAGGCATCGAATGGTGTATTCACTTTAGTCCTAACTCAATAATATGATTTCGTAGAACTTTACCAAACCTCCTCCGAAAAAAAAATCCTGGGTACGGCCTTGCCCTCCATCAGAAAATTATCCAAGTTTCTTGTGTGTGGATAGATATATCGCATCTTTGAACTTTTTTGTACAAAACTCACAAAAGTAAGAAGAGCCTACCTTGCCTTTGCCTAAGCTTAGCTACAATTTACGAGAAAATTTTCAGAGGGTTGAGTCACAAACTTTACTGTTTTCCTTCTATTCAAGACACAGTCCTTCAGTGGAAATACGAGATTGCGAGGGCGGTAAACATGATCGGGCGTGATTTGCGACACCTTACCTCTGGATGCCTCGAGGAAGTCTAAAGAAAATACACCAATGGAAATTAGACCTGTTTTTAAACCAAGCCTTATGAAGTTGGTAAGGCATAGATAATAAAAATAACGGTATTTACATTAACGGGAGGGAACAGGCGGGTACACAACACTGATTTTCTAAACTGACCAAAAATTATGACCCAGATTCGTATACTACTGTCCAATGCGTAAAAATGTACCAAAGATTTTCCATGTAAGGAATGTCAAATTTTTAATCGATTTCATTGTTGATTAAATAAGATGTGTTTTAAATGAAAGTAAAGTGAGACGTCAAAGAAAGCAGAAATGAACCTGTGCATTAGGGAAACTATATAAGCCTAGCATTGGGGCTATTGAGAAGGAAACAAGTTATTACTTCATAATATGTAGAAAAAATGTAGTTAAAAAATTTTGAAAGCAATTCCAGGTACTGATGCATTATATGGGCACTTCTAAAAAGTCAAGTTTGGTTAATGCTAATGAAATAAAATAAACTAGGATGAATATATAATAGTTTATAAAGAAATTTGGGTTATATATTTGCACATTAGGGAGGGTGGGGGTGGGGGGTAAAGCATAGCATATATTAAATAGGTAACCTAACCTAGGTACCTTTCTGCCCCCCCCCCCTAAGCCCAAAAAAACAATGGTTTAAATATTGTAATCGCAATGAGGGTCTGAGGATATCGGTGAAGGATATCACCTGATCTGGTCTGGTGACCCAAAAAGCAAGACAAATGTTGTAGTCCTCGCGCTGAACGGCAGAACCAAGAGATGCCTTCTCTCCTATAAAAAAATTTCAGATAGAAAACTGATGGCTCAGCTCCAGCACAAGCATGGAAAGTGGTCAATTATTGTATGCTATGTTCCCACCAATCCGAGTCCTGCGGAAGTGAAGGATCAGTTCTATGCGGAGCTTTCAGCGACCCTGTCTTGAGTCCCACCCCACGACATCGTCACTCTTCTGGAAGACCTTAACGCGACGGTTAATGACAGGGAGGGCGTGTGGAGAAGTGTTCTCGGCCCTGTGACTCCAGATTCACTGAATGACAACGGACAAAGACTCCTCCAGCTTTGCAATATGCATAATCTGGTCATATCAAACACGCTCTTTCAGAGACGAGATATACACAAATACACTTGGTATAGTAACGACGGCCAGACAAAGAAGATGATCGATTATGTTATGATCTCGGATCTCGACCCTGATCTGATTCAAGTAGCAATGACCACACCCGAGGCTACTTCCGACCTCGTATCGCAACCGTTTACCACCTTTGAGATCCAAAATGCTGTAAAACGGTTAAATGATAATCGAGCCCCCGGCGTCTGTGGTATTTCTGCAGAACTCCTCAAGTACGGGGGTGCAGCGATGATTCCGTGGCTCCAGCTAATCTTCTCAGCTGTATGGACGACGGAAAGCACACCGAATGACTGGCGTGCTGGCATCATGTTGCCGCTCATGAAACGTAAGGGCAGCCGTCAAATCTGCTCCAACTATCGTGGGATCACGCTTCTCTCCGTTCCTGGTAAACTCTTCGTCATGTCACTCCTGGACAGGTGTTCCACCTTTTTGCGTAGAAAGAGAAGAGTCCAGCAAGCCGGATTCATGCCCGACAGGTTAGCGACGGAGCTAATGTTTACTATGCACCAATCGATTGAGAACACACGACAGATCCACCGAAACGCATACCTCGCATTCGTGGACTTTGAGGCGGCCTTCGATTCTGTTGATCACCGTTCACTTTGGCTGATACTAAGAACTACGGGTCTGCCTAAGAAATATTGCTCACTCTTTGAAAAGCTGTATGAGGATACGGAAAGCTGCGTGCAAGTCAATGGAAGACGCAGTCCCACATTCGCGGTGAAGACTGGTGTCCGGCAAGGTTGCACCGCCGCTCCCGAGCTTTTCAACTGCGTCATAGAACATGTTATGACAAGCACGACGAATCACCTTCAGTTTGGTCTTCAGTTCGGAGACCGGCTACTCTCTGATACTGACTTCGCCGACGAGATAGCGCTAGTTCGAGCACCGTCGAAAAGATCACCAAAGCTCTCCAGGTGCTCTTAGAAGAAGCCTCGAAAGTTGGACTGAAGATCAACTTGCAGAAAACCATAGTTATGCTCCTTGAGCCCCCCACGTCCCGTTCTACTGTAAAGGAAGTCAACATCGGAAGCAACCGAGTAGATGTGGTTGAAGACTTCACTTACCTGGGATCTATTCTGTGGAATGATGGCTTGGTCACAAAAGAGCTTACATCTCGAAATGCCAAAGCTTCAGCACTTGTTGGGAGGCTTAGCAGCATCTGGCGAAAGCCAAACATAAGCCGCTTTACCAAAATGGGCATTGACAATGCGTCAGCCAGCACCGTCCTACTGTATGGAGCGGAGACGTGGTCAGCTGTAAAATCTATTCTCAGCGCCGTTGATGTCGCTCAGACGAAACATCGAACAATCGAAAGACTTCACTGGACTGACTTCGTTAGCAACCAGACTCTCCTGTCACGTACGGCTCAAACTCCTTTCTCGACGCAGCTTGCCCAGCGTACTGTTCAGTGGTACGGACACCTCCTTCGCATGCCACGCAACGCCCCAGCACGGTTCGCATTCGACTTTTACCCCACCCTACACGGATGGAAGCGACCCAGAGGACGCCCACCCACTAGGTGGAAAGACAAAGCCGATGAATTCCTCACCCAAGCCCACATCCCGGTGGAAGAAGCTGCGATCCTGGCAAGCGATAGGTCAACCTGGAGGCGCCTAGTCTCATTGTTCTCTATGACGAACCCTCGGCAGGAGCCTTAAGTCAAGTAAGTCAAAGTAAGTCAATGAAAACCACGCTTTGCGTTGCATTTCTGTATAGCGGTCTCTGTATTGCAATTAATGTATTGCAATTAAGCCGTCTGGCGGGTTTTTGGTGACTGGTTTCCTTGTACAATATATAAAAGTGACCATATAACGCACCAGTACTGGTGGTTTTAGAGTGGAACAAAAAGGCACTTGCCCCGCGCGCAGAAATTTTAGGGTTGTGAATTTTTAAATAAATAATCTGACGGTTATGATCGTTATTTAATTTTAAATTCTTATTTTGTTCAATAAAGTAGATGGTGCAGTTGGCAGTAAGTACAAGCAAATTGAATCCGAAATTTTCATTTTCTCATATTTTCATCACCATTCCTTAGATGTAAAAGTAAGAAGACGGAATTTGAGCAATTTTAAACTGAGTTTTAAGCAAAAAGTAATTAGACCGAATGAAAGAATTAGAAGCAATCAATTGGGACGAGATAAGTAAATAATGTTGCAGAGGCTAAAGTAAAAAAGTCAGATTCAAATAAATGGAAAATTTTGTTGAAATTTGGCCTGAATGGGAGACAGGGGAGAGGCTAATCAAGATTTTCCCCCATGCTCGAAAGAGGTCAGAATCGCCACTGTCTCGATAGAAATCACAAAATGATGAAATTTTGAGGACCAGCATCTCAATCCTTCTTTACATCGTGCATGTCTGATACACATATGACCGATCGTGCTTATTTAAACACTTGGTATATACGGGATCCAAGCTAAAAAGTCAAAGTCCAAACAGTCCTTAATAAACGACTTTCTTTTCCCTTGATCTTTCTTTTGGCATTTTACCCAAGTTTCTCTGTCTGTTTTTCTCTTAGTTAGGATTCAATCATACTACCCAAACAATGAACTACTATTCGCGAACATTCAGGTTTCAAAATTTCTTAGCCGGTTTTGGGGTAGCAAAAAATCTGGCTTTAGCTGATTTTTGTCACCTCCCTCCACTCGTTCAAGTCTTTGGCTTTCGCAAACATAGCCTTAAGTCCCCTCCACCTGTCCATCAGGGCCATTAGCTCGGGACTTCGGCCCTTGCAAAAACTATCATGCTTGTTTTCCTGCTGTTTATTTTAGTTTTTTTTTTTGTTAAACAAGTAATGTATTGAAAACGGTGCAATTGAACTCACGTATTTGTTCCTAAGACAAACCTTTGTTTAATTCTGCATCAAATGCAAAGGTTCTTGGTAAGATTCTAGAGTAGGGTTTTTTCTATCTTGGAATTGGAAAGCAATCGATTTCTGTAGATGAAACTTCCAGGAATGGTTCCAGAGAATTTTATTCCCCTAGAATCATTTTCACCCTTTCCCCCGTCCAAAGGAATACTTAACTTTGATAAACTTGGACAAACCCTAGGTCACCAATATGAATTTATATTCTCATTATATTCTCAAGTTCTACAGAACTTGAAAGTGTATTAGCCTAAATTTGAAAAAAAAAAAAAAAAAATCTACTTTGAAAAATGCAAATTTTGTCTCGATTTATTCCTAGCTTACTTGAAGCAACTGTCAGCTCCGTCTAGAATACAGAGGGGCTATAGGATCATCAAAAGCCAGGTACATATGCAGGGGGTGTGGTACTAGGCAAAAATAATAGGCAAAAGCATAGTTGTCGGGTGGCGCACATTTGCGCCATTTGGGCGCTTTTTCAGTTGATTGCGCATTGAACATTTCAAATTATCGCATTGCGCCGATTTTGCGCATGTCAAAAAATTCGACAGATAATGGGTAGATTTGGCACTTAGAATCACAATGAAAAAGCTCAAAATGTTAAAGTCTAGTGTTTACTCGCAACTTCAACTGACAGATTCAGGAATCTGTCTATAAAGACAGGTGGAATTTTCAGAGCCCCGTAGGGATTCTCATATCACATTCCAGGCTCCATGACGACCTAAATTTTAAATTATTAAGGCGTACATTATCCTTAGCGTGAAAAACCAAATGGGAAAGTGGTCAAATTTCGATAAGAAATACAGAAGAGTGGGAAAAGTTGATCTTTGTTCGACACAGCTCAAGCAGCTCTTTCTGTCTTAAGTTTACCCATCAGCAACCCCTTCTTCGAGAGAGTGTTTTCTGTTATGAATCTTGTCAAGTAGAAAATTCAAAACAGGATACACCTTAAAATGCTTAACTCTACTGTGACCATCCGACTTAGGCTAAATAGCCAAGGAAAGTACTGCAGGGACTTTGATCCTACACCCGCTATGCTGAATAGATTTACTATTGACATGTATGACATCAAGAAACTATCCAATGACAATGAAAATGAAAATGAAACTCTTGAGGAAATTTTGGGCGATATAGAAGGAAGGTTTGTTATTTAGCTTTGTTTAACTTCGAAAATCATCTTAAATACTTGTCGAAGAAAGATACAATATTTGATTTTAAAGTGTACAAAACTAATTCGAAGTTCAATAGAAGGAAAACACATATAAAATAACAATCGGAACTATTGAAGAACCTTGCCAAGTACAATTTTGTCTCATATGTATGGCTTTGGCTTCTGTTTCATGACAAAATCTCAGAACATTGTCTTTAGCCTGCAATTTTATAGATAGTTGCATTAACAACGGCCGGTCTAATTTCTTATCTTTGACTTGGTCGTTCTTGTAGTTCTAATTTATATTTTGAAAGCCATGAAACATTTTGTTCTCAAAATTAAGTTTGAGAATTTATATCTTTTTGCAGCTTAGAATTGCAATGTCATAAAAACATTGTATAAAGAAGTAAACCTTGATATCACTTAACTAAATGACATGTTGGAGAGATGTGACCTTCAAGGATCATGCTTCTTTTTAGTTCCACATTAGAAAATCCTATCTATTAGTTATCTTTATCAAATGCGCCTTTAACTTCCACGTTTTTGTATAACTTATCTATATTGTAAGACCAGTATACTGAGTTCCTATTTCTTTTTTTAGTTCTTTAATCACAATTTCTATTGTTGATGGGAATAATTCAGCATATCAGCCAGAAAGTAATGTAAAATACTATCTTAGATATTGGCAAGAATTTTTTTTGTTAGATCTTCTTTAATTCCTTTATTTAATTAATTCTCTGACATACCAGAGAACTGAGGAAAATATTTTTCTTGTCAAGCCAGAGACTAAGAACAGGAAATTTCGACCACGAAAGCGCATGTAATCAATCAAAAATGCTTCACTGTTTCAGATTTCGGAATATGGTGCCGAAATCTGTCAATGAAGACTGAATCCTACCAATTTTGAGTTCTAGTATTCTGAAAAGCAAAATTCACACTATCTGGTAACATTATCTTTGAATTTCTGTTTTTTTTTGTTGTTTTTTTTTGCACTCATCCCTGCAAGATCTAATTTACCCTGAATTTCGAACTCCACCCAAAAAATATATAGCTAAAATGCGCCGATGACGAATTTTCGCCTCCCTTGGTGCGCTATCTAAAGTCAGGCACCTGGCATCACTGGGCAAAAGTAAGTTACTACTGTGAAAAAGGGTTCATTTAAACCTTCCCCGCATTTCTAAAAATTGTTCTGTACCTGGCCGTCTATAGAAAATAAATCTAGGGGTCTTCAACGACACAGAACTGTGAATAACCTATTCTATGCTAGCCTCTTCTAAATCTAGGCCTAGTGATTTTCCACTAGCTATAAATGATAGTTTTGTTAAAGATTAATATCCAGAGCTAGGTTAACCTGCATTCAAAAGTATCGGGGAAGGGAGAGGAAATGCGTTTTTAAAAATCAAGGGTATAAGTCTAGAATTGGGTATGTTGAGAAGGAAACATGTTAAGAAAACAATTTTTATTTCATAATATATAGAATAATCGTGGTTTACAGACTTTGACTGCAGCTTCACAGTGACGTGTGGCAATTGAACAGAAAATATATGATTTGGGCTAAATATTTACACATTAGGGAGGGGGAGTTGGAGTAAAGTATAGGGGAGCTGCAGTCAAAATGTGTTAACTTCAATTATTCTGCCATTTTATGAAGTAAGAATTGTTTTCTTAACATGTTTCTTTCCCATCAGCCCCAACTCTTGACTTATGACAAATCTAGGGAGGGGGGCAATTTTCTTTCTTCATTTGGGGGGGTATCAAGGGAAAATGCCCCCTCCCCCGATTGGCAACACTGGAGATAGTTAGAATAGCAACAAAAGCGTAATACCATTCAATACTCCAAGTTTTGGTTTCTTAGACCTCTGCAAATCTAAATACCCTCGGCCCTGTGCCTTAACCTGGTGTAGATGAATTACTTAATCTAGTTTAAAACACATTAGATATTAAGAACTATCAAACCTATTTTTCACAATAATGTATATCTC
The DNA here is from genome assembly GCF_049724085.1 of Artemia sp. Qi Xiang Cuo. Taxonomy (NCBI): domain Eukaryota; kingdom Metazoa; phylum Arthropoda; class Branchiopoda; order Anostraca; family Artemiidae; genus Artemia; species Artemia sp. Qi Xiang Cuo. The sequence goes on along the minus strand of NC_142814.1, from coordinate 20,309,808 downwards.
TCAGGGGATCCGGCGTTCTCCCCACAGAAATAACCTCCGCTGAAAATCCCCATCCTAGAAAATGCTACCTCGGAAATACCCCCCCCCACGGCTGGTTGATCTCCAACCACTTTTGACTTAAAAAACAAGGACTAGTTCCTATTACCATCAATCTCATCATGTATTTTAAGAATTGTAACTGTTAAGAATTGTTTTCTTAACATGTTTCCTTCTTATCAGCCCCAATTCCAGACTTATACCAAATCTAAGGAGGGGGGAATTTTGTTTATTTATTCTGTTTCAATGTAAAATACCAAATAAAAAGGTATTTTGAAATCAAGGAACGAAGGGAAAATCAAGGGGACAAATGGTCCCCCAGCCCTCCCCCTCCCAGTTTGGCAGCACAAAAAAAAAAGTTTTGGGTGAATGAAACTTCAGTCAAAACCTGTAAACCACAATTATTCTGCATATTATGAAGTAAGAATTGTTATCCTAATATGTTGCCTTCTCAACAGCCCCAATTCTAGACTTATATCAGAGCCCCAATTCTAGACCCTATATCAGAGGTAACGCTATAGCATTGCCTATAGTAATGGCCATACGGCTCCAATGTTTTATTATTTTTAATCGAAAAAACTTTTTCGACGATATAAATTCTTCAAAGAAAAGTAAAGAACTCCATTAAACAAAACTGAGCACAAATAAAATCAAATAATCTACCAAGCTCGAGACTACCACAAATCAGCATCGATAAATAAATGAAACCCAAAACGAACAGAAATTACAATAAATAACCGATTCAAACTCAAAACGAGCAGAAATTAACATAAGTTGGGCACAAAACCCCTATGCCTTCCCAAGGCCAGGACAAAATTTGCACTTTACTGAAAAAATATAAATGTTTTTACTTTTATAACTTTAATAAATTAAATAATTTAAACATTTTGATTACTAAATATCAGTATATGTATATTAAACTGACAATGCACGTTCATTTGTATTTTTTCAGTACAGTATATATTTTCTATCTGTAAATCAACTACGCTGAACAAAATGGCTATCTCAAAATTTGTATTGGATGTGTTTGGGGCAATGATGGGTGTGGGGGGACTAGTTGTCCTCCAATCACTTTCGACTATTAAAAAGGGTACTAACCCTTTGAATTTCCAATCGAATGAGCTGTCTTTGAAGTTTCTACAACAACGCCTTCTATAAAAATATTTATGCCCCCTGGGCATAACTTAAAACCCTTGCCCTGAGGGTTGTGGGGGAGTGTCCTCCTCGAAAACATATTCTCTATCTGGAAATCAACTACGCTGAACAAAATGGCTATCTCAAAATTTTGATTGGATGTGTTTGGGGGAATCATGGACGTGGGAGGGGGAGGGTCTAGTTGCCCTCCAATCACTTTCGACTATTGAAAAGGGTACTAGCCCTTTGAATTTCCAATCGAATGAGCCTGTTTTGAAGTTTCTATGACAATGTCTTCTTATAAAAACCTCATATGCCCCCAGGGCATAACTTAAAACCCTTAACCTTAGGATTGTGGGGGAGTGTGCTCCTAAAAAAAACTTATTTTCTATGTGGAAATCAACTAGACTACGCTGAACAAAATGGCTATCTCAAAATTTTGATTGGATGTGTATGGGGAAATGATGGGCGTGGAGGGGCTACTTGCCCTCCAATCACTTTTGACTATTAAAAAGGGGACTAGCCCTTTGAACTTCCAATCAAATGAGCCTGTTTTGAAGTTTCTACGACAACGCCTTCTATAGAAACCTTATATGGCCCCAGGGCATAACGTAAAACCCTTGCCCCGAGGGTTGTGGGGGAGAGTCCCCCTCAAAAAGATATTTTCTATCTGGAAATTAGCTACGCTGACAAAATGCCTATCTCAAAATTTTGATTGGATGTGTTTGGGGGAATGATGGGCGTGTGGGGGGGGGGGCTAGTTGCCCTCCAATCACTTTCGACTATCAAAAAGGGCACTCGACCTTTCAATTTCAAATTGAATGAGCTTTTTTTGAAATTTCTGCGACAACCCCTTCTATAAGAACCTTATATGCCCTCAGGGCATAACTTAAAACCCTTACCATGAAGGCTTTCGGGGAGTGCCCTGCTCAAAATCACATTTTCTATTTGGAAATCAACTACGCTGAACAAAACGGCTATCTCATAATTTTCATTGGATGTGTTTGGGCTAATGATGGTCCTGGGGGGGGTCTAGTTGCCCTCCAATCACTTTCAACTATTACAAGGGCACTAGCTCTTTGAATTCCCAATCGAATGAGCCTGTTTTGAAGTTTTTACGACAACGCCTTCTATAAAAACCTTATATGGCCCCAGGGCATAACTTAAAACCCTTGCCCCGAAGGTTGTTGGGGAGTGACCTCATAAAAGAGATATTTTCTCTCTGGAAATCAGCTACGCTGACAAAATGCCCATCTCAAAATTTTGATTGGCCACTCAGCACGTCCCCAGGTGGCGGATAGAGGAACGCCCTGCAGATATGTAGGGTACCTCATGGGTAGTGAGGCGCGGACCAAGGGGGACCTAGTCTCTGAGGGTCTTGAAACACAGCTGAAGCACCCTCGTCTGGGGGCCTATAATTAAGACGGAGGAGGAGGATGACCCCTCTAATGTGCACTGGGCAGGGCCCATCGGCGTATGGATACGTCCCGTCAGTCACAAATCTTCCCCCAGCAATGGGTTAAATTGCTGGTGTTGCAGGACACCAAAAGGGCGCACTGTCGGTAATAGATACAGTCGGCCCCTGCTAGGGACAGACAGGAGTGGCTTACCGCTGTCCCGAAGCCAGCCAAGAAACCCCTTCTTTAATTTTAATGATGAATGAATAAGAGATCAAATATGAGAACCAGTGCTACCGCGTCCGGGGTAACCGACGATAATGCGTTAAGAGCTACCGCGTCCGGGGCAGCCGACGACTCGACAATCGTGAATCGCGCGAATATATCTACGTTGAAAACTCCAACCCTGAAGGCTATTGTTTCTCCAAAAATAACTATGTCAATAGGTACACTCAACACTAGAACCCTCACTAAACAAGGAAAAATAGACCTACTCCTAAGAGAGATAACACGGTACAGCTGGGATGTTATCGGTCTCGCCGAAAGTCATCTTCCAGTCACTGGTGAAGAGAAATATGGAGATGTTACCCTTCTACTTTCGGGACGTAATGATGGGAAACATCGACAAGGTGTAGGTTTCCTACTGTCTAATAAAGCTAGAAAATCCTTAATATCCGTAACCCCGCTCACGGAACGGTTCACCATGATCCACCTGAAAGGTTCACACACCAACCTCACAATTATCCAAGTATACGATCCAGATTCCAGCAGAGACGACGAAGAGTCTGAAAACTTCTATCTCCAGCTTTAAAGTCTAGTTGATTTTGTCCCTAAAAAGGACATAATCTTTGTCATTGGTGACTTTATCGCCATCGTTGGAAACAACCACACAGGACACGAAGATGTAATGGGCAAATTTGGACTTGGAAAAATGAACAGAAGGGGAGAACGCCTTATCGAATTCTGCAGAGACAGCGATTTAGTCATTACAAACACACTGTTCAAGCACAGACCTTGCCGTAAGACATCCTGGACCTCACCGGATGGAAAACTACATCCTACTGGAAAACTATGGAAAAACTACATAATAGACTACATCCTCGTGTCTAAACGTTGGAAAACGTCCGCCCTAAACACAGTCACGCTAGCTGGTGGTGTCTTTGACATTGACCACTCGCTTGTCATGTCTAGGTTCAAAACAAGACTTAAGACAGCATCAAAGTTGTCTAAGAAAGCCCCCAAATTTCGAGTAGATCTACTCAAAGACGAGAACACACGTGTAACCTATATCACCATTCTATTCGAAAAAATTTCGGAGCTCACGTCCAGCCCCCCACCTATCCTGTCTAAGGAAGATATTGACAACCTGGTGACTAGCAGCACAAATATCATATGTGATGTCGCTCATTCCACACTGGGTACCCGAAAAAACATTCAGAAACCTTGGATAACAGACGAGATCATCTCCCTCTGCGAAGAAAAGCGCCAACTCACGAACAAGCAAGATAAAGAAAGCAGGGACCGATACAAGCAACTCAAACGAGCTGTTGAGAAAACCATCAGACGTGCTCATCGTGCTTTTATTAAAGAAACGTCTGATCAATGTGAATCGGTCTTCAAGAAAGGAGACCCCCACTACATTTCTATAAATGTAGAATTGGGAATTGGACAAAAAGAAGGACATCAAAGCGTGTTCCCTTCTCGACGAACGTGGAAACCAAATACAATCCACAGACGGAATCTACTCTCGATGGAAAAACCATTTTAAAAATAAACTGAATCTGGACATCCACCTAGACCCAACAATGCTCGACACTTTCCCAATAAACTCTACAGACCAAGTCCTCCCCCTCTTCACTCTGAAATAGAAGCAGCTATCAGAGACTTGAGAACAAACAAAGCTGTCGGCCCCGATGGAATCCAGCCCGAACTGCTGAAAGTAAACTGCAAACCACTCCTTGACCTTTACCACAAAATTGCCACAGCTGCTTGGAAAAAATGTCACTTCCCCTCAACCTGGTGCGAAGCCACGATAATCCCCCTGCATAAGAAAGGTTCTAAAGCTGTCTCCGACAACTACCGCCTAATAAGTCTTACCAGCCACGGAGCAAAAATCCTCACAAGAGTCATGCTCGGGCGTATACGAGCCATTTCCTAAATGGTCATTCCGGAATACCAAGCTGGCCTCCGACTTAAAAGATCAACAATTTATCAAATATTCACTATCCGGCAGATCATGGAAAAGTATAGCGAACTTGGCCGCAGCATCTACCACCTTTTCATAGACTTTAAACAAGCTTTCGATCGGATATGGAGAGAAGTTCTATGGCACATCCTTCTTCACTTTGGCATCCCATCCAACCTGATCTTGCTGATCAAAGACATGTATAAGAAGTTCAGTAGCCGCGTCATGACTGGAGAAGGACTTACCAAGAGCTTCAAAACCTCTACCGGAGTACTTCAGGGTTGCCTAATATCACCGAAGCTGTTCAATCTCTTCCTAACTGTAGCCCTTTCACTCACAGACAACCCACCCAGTGCCCTTGTATGAGGAGTGGTGATAGACAAACTAGCATATGCTTATGACATGCCGATGACAGACCTAATAGACGAGTCCGTTTAAGATCTAAAATCTCAGGTTAACAACGTTTATTCGTCCACCAACCTCTTCAGGATGGTCATCAACACGTCAAAAACGAAAGCCATGCTTTGTTCACGCAAGTTTGATTCACAGATAAATCTTAGCCTTCAGCATGGCAGAGATGCCATTGAGTGGGTGGAAGGCTTCACCTACCATGGGAGCTTACTTACTTCTGATAACAACCAACTCAAAGACGTTAAGAGACGCCTGACATTTGCGAACTCCAGTTTTAAAGCTCTGATGCCCATCCGGAGGAATAAGAACTTAAAAACAACTCTCAAAATGAGACTCTTCTACTCCCTCATTATTCCGATCGTCATCTATGCCTGTGAATCCTGAACGCTTAAAACAGACGATCAATGCCGCCTAGCTACCTTTGAAACCAAATCCCTACGACGCATCGCTGGTATCACCTACCACGACAGAATCTCCAACTCCAAGCTTCTCCATAATCTGAAACTCATATTTACAATACTGGACAAAATAAAATTACAACAACTCAAATGGCTTGGATATACCCAACGCATGGCTAGCACTCGTCTCCCGAAGATAACCTTCGATGGACGAGTACATGGTTCTCGCCCCAGAGGTCGCCCTCCGAAGAGATGGAAAGAGAACTTCTCACCCTACACCCTGCCACAACTCTGCCGCCTGGCCTACAACAGAAGCACCTACAGGAGGCATATCAATGAACTGATTAAAGAAGAGGCCCCAAAACGACCTTCAAGGACGGATGGGACATAAGTCAAGTAAGTCAAGTGTTTGGGGGAATGATGGGCGTGGGGGGGGCTAGTTGCCCTCCAATCACTTTCGACTATTAAAAACGTCACTAGCCCGTTGAATTTCCAATCGAATGAGCCTGTTTTGAAGTTTCTGTGACAACGCCTTCTATAAAAACCTTATGTGCCCCCGGGGCATAACTTAAAACCCTTGCCCCGACGGGTTTTGGGGAGTGTCCTCCTCAAAAAGATATTTTCTATCTGGAAATCAGCTACGCTGACAAAATGCCCATCTCAAAATTTTGATTGGATGTGTTTGGGGGAATGATGGGCGTGAGGGGGGGGGGCTAGTTGTCCTCCAATCACTTTCGACTATTAAAACGGGCACTAGCCCTTTGAATTTCAAATCGAAAGAGCCTGTTTTGAAGTTTCTACGACAACGCCTTCTATAAGAGCCTTATATGCCCCCAAGGCATAACTCAAAACCCTTGCCCTGAGAATTGTGGGGGAGTGTCCTCCACAAAAACCTATTTTCCATCTGGAAATCAAATACGTTGAACAAAATCACTTTCTCACGATTTTTATTAGATGTGTTTGGGGAAAAGATGGGCATGGGGGGGGGGGGCTAGTTGCCCTCCAATCACTTTCGACTATTAAAAAGGTCACTAGCCCTTTGAATTTCCAATTGAATGAGGCTTTTTTAAAGTTTCTACGACAACGCCTTCAATAATATGCCCCCAGGGCATAACTTAAAACCCTTGCTCTGAGGGTTGTGCGGGAGTCTCCTCCTCAAAAACACATTTTCTATCTTGAAATCAACTACGCTGAACAAAATGGCAACTACGCTGAACAAATTGGCTATGTAGAGATGCTCGTCTGGATTTGCATAGGCCCCCGTACCGGACCGGTTTCTGGTAGGTATAGTATTCTACCGGTCCTATTCTACAGGGCATTACACCTTTTCAAAGAGATTTACGCAATACCGGTCCTATAGGTAATACTTCTACGACGTTGATTAAGGACAAGTTTTTCTGACACAATTTACCGGATTATAGGCATGCAAATAGCATATAGTTTCAAAACGTGTTTAATTTCGTTTCTTGAATTAAGTATCTGTACTGTATATTCAAGAGGTGAAATCAGATAAAGAGCTTGGAATTGATTTTTATGGATGATATGGGAAAATGGCACATGTTAAATATTCGGGTAAACATACGACTATAAATAAGGAAATTGTGTCTTTCTGAACTTTCTGTGCGAGGCAGGGGTTACTATTTAGTTTAAATAATTCTAGGAGTAATTGAGTATTGTGGCTGATGTTGAAAAATAGTACTTGTTAAATTTTCTGGTAAACATATGACTAAGAAACGCTTCACTCTAAATAAGGCAATCTTTTTTGTCCGAACTTTCTAGGGCACTCGTATCTATTTAGTATAAATAATTCTAGGAGGAATTGAGTCTTTTCGATGGTGTTGAAAAATGGTACTTTTTAGATATTCGGGTAAACATACGACTAAGAAACGCTTCACTATAAATAAGGCTATCGTGTTTTTCCGAACTTTCTAGGGCGGGGGTAACTATTTAGTTTAAATAATCTAGGAGGAATTGAGTTTTATGGATGGTATGGAAAAATGGTACTTGTTAAATTTTCGGGTAAACATACAACTAAGAAACGCTTCACTATAAATAAGGCTATCGTGTTTTTCCGATTTTTCTAGACAGGGGTAACTATTTAGTTTAAATAATTCTAGGAGGAATTGAGTTTTATGGATGGTATGGAAAAATGGTACTTGTTAAATATTCAGGTAAACATAAGACTAATAAACGCTTCACTATAAATAAGGCTATCGTTTTTGTCTAATCTTTATAGGGTGGGGGTAACTATTTAGTTTAATTCATTCTATGACGAATTGAGTTTTCTGGATGATATGGAAAAATGGTACTTGTCAAATGTTCGGGTAAACACACAACTAAGAAACGCTTCACGATATATAAGACTGTCGTCTTTTTCCGAAATTTATAGGGCGGGGTTAACTATTTAGTTTAAATAATTCTAGGAGGAATTGATTTTTGTGGGTGGTACGGAAAAATGGTACTTGTTAAATATTCTGATAAACCTTTGACTATAGATAAGGCTATTTCGTCCTTCTGAACTTTCTCTTGGAGGCGGGGGTAAGGATTTAGTTTAAATGCTTCTAGGAGCAATTGATTTTCGTGGCTGGTGTGGAAAAACGATGAGTGTTGAATATTTGGGCAAACATACGACTAAGAAACGCTTCACTATAAATAAGGCTAGTGTGTTTTTCTGATCTTTCTTGAGCGGGTGTAATTATATCGTTTAAATAATTCTAAGAGGAATTGATTTATGTGGCTGATTTTAAAAAATGGTACTTGTTAAATATTTGGATAAACATACGACCAAGAAACACTTCGCCCTAAATAAGGCTATTATGTTCTTCGGAGCTTTATAGGGCTCGTGTAACTATTTAGTTTAAATAATTCTAGGAGGAATTGAGCGTTATAGATGGTATGGAAAAATGGTACTTGTCAAATATTCGGGTAAACATACGACTAAGAAACGCTTCACTATAAATAAAGCTATCGTGTTCTTCCGAACTTTCTAGGACGGGGATAACTATTCAGTTTAAATAATTCTAGGAGGAATTGAGTTTTATGGATGGTATGGAAAAAAGGTACTTGTTAAATATATGGGTAAACATACGACTAAGAAACGCTTCACTATAAATAAGGCAATCGTTGTTTTCAGAAATTTTTAGGGCGGGGGTAAGTAATTAGTTAAAATAATTATAGGAGGAATTTATTTTTATGGGTGGTAAGGAAAATCGATACGTCTGAGGCGGGGGCAAGTATTTACTTGAAATAATTCTAGGTGGAATTCAGTTTTTGGGGTGGTGTTGAAAAATGGTACATGTTGAATATTTGATTTGACATACGACTATGAAACACTTCAATATAAATAAGGCTATTGTGTTTTTCTTGACGTGCCAACTTAGGTGATAACGGAACATTTAGTATTTTTTCTAATGTATGTGTTTTTCTTTAGAAATTCCAACTGTAGGTTTTATGACTCCCACCTAAAATGAATTCAGATGATTTTAGGACTAATCGCACTAGCCATAACTCCATTCAACCTTGAGCGAAGGTATAAAAGTTTGATGAACTATTTCTCTACTTAACAAGTACATTAATAGCCTCCAAGATGATAGGACTGTATGACACCGAATTTATCGGATTAAAAAATCATCTTGTGTGTTATATTTGAATGTGCTTTTTTATTATTGTATATGGATCTCGAAGAAATTGACTGTTATCAGTGGATAGTGAACTAGAATCTGATAGAGGATAATAAATACTTGTGGAGCGCTAAATTGCTTCATGCAAACAGACTATGTTTATACGATAGAGTAATTTAACCGGCTGGTAATACTGGTCGGGACCTCAGACACGTTCAGAAGGATGACAGTAAAATTTGCAGCTTTTTTAGAGTTGAAGCATTCTGCATAAAGGGCAATGTACATAGATATGAAGTTTGAATTCAAAAGTGTGACCTTAGGATTCCAATTTGCAATCTAGAAGAGTTTAAGTGTCCTAAATATGAAGGGGGTTATCACCGTCCTGAAGACGAGGTTAGGCTCTTCACAAAGTGGATACTTAAGAACATACCTGATCGTGATAAATCCACAAGACATGGTTAAAAAAAAACATGTCTATATCATGGGATCTTTGTTTCCGGATGTTGAAGTGTGAACTCTAAGTACTATTTTTATGTAAATAAGTAGTGCTGTATTTTTTTTTCTCAAAAAAATATGTTAATACGTTTAGGCAATAAATATCTTTAAGCTTAACCCGTCTTTATTCCTTAGAATAGTTTTATTCATGTCATTAAATTATGAAAAAATTGTAAGTAAGTAACAATAACTTTCTTGAATTCACTTCCTGGACACAATACAGATATTTAATTCAAGAGATCATAATAAAATCACAAGTAAGTAATAAAGTCTTTATTGTTTACACCTACTGGATACACAATACTGAAATTTCATTCAAGAAATTATGAAGGAATTGTAAATATTCAGCACACTCATTCTTGAGGTAAACTAGTTCTAGAACAATGAAGAATCTTCATTTAAGAAATTATCAAAAGTTTTAATTATGTAGAAAAATCTTACTATGATTAACAACATATGAAAAAATTATAAGTAAGTAACACATTATTCCATGCATTCAATACACGTCCTCAGAATAAAGAAGTAGAATCAATGAAATTATGAAAAAATTATAAGTAAGCAGCGAATTCTTTCTTGAATTCACATGCTGGATAAACAAAAATCAGGAACTGAGAAATGTTCAGGAGGAAGTCAGTGAAATTTGCAGCTTTTTTTGGGTTGAAGCACTCTACGTAAAGGACAATGCACCTGCATATAAAGGTTTAATTCAAAAGTGTGATCCAAGGATACTACTTATCAATATAGGAGCGTTGAAGTGTCCTAAATTTGAAGGGGGTTATCACCGTCCTGAAGACGAGGATAGGTTCTTCGCACAGTGGATACCTAAGAACATACCTGATCGTGATAAATCCATAAGACATGGTAAAAACTATTCTATATCATGGGACCATCGTTTGTGTTTGTTTAAGAGTGAACTCTAAGCACTATTTTTTATGTGAAAATTTTTTGTTGTGTTTTTTTTTTCTAAAAAAAAACATCTGTTAATACGTTCAATCAATAAATATCTTTAAGCCTAAACCATCTTTATTCTTTAGAATAGTTCTATTCTTTTCATTAAATTGTGAAGAAATTGTAAGTAACAATCGCTTTCTTGAATATGCTTCCCGGACACGATACAGCTATTTGATTCGAGAAATCATGATAAAATCCCAAGTAAGTAATAAACTCTTTATTGTTTTGATATTTAATTCAATAAATCCCATGATTGGAATTTAAGAAAGAGTTTTCTACTTACAATACTTTGATTTTGTCAATACTATCCCACGTACCTGTCAATAGATTTCGATAGAGAATTTATTCATTCTTATACCTAGATTTTCTCTATGTTAGCCTATCTATCCAATGTATGATGTATGTAAATCCTTTTCTTACATCTCCAATGCTTTAATAGACATTCTAAACGTTCGATATGCTAGCTTACTCTAAAAATAATGAACACATAACAATTTAAGATATAATATATTTTTAATTAAATAATGTCATATAGAATTGAACAACTTTAGACATTTTGAATCTGTTCCATAAAATGGTTCACCATGAACTCTCTTGATAGTGTAGCTATTGTCTTCTCTTAGTTCGTAATCAGTAGAATAATCATTATTCCATTTTGACTCATACACAATTTTTATAGGTGTGTCATCGACAGAGTCAATATGCTTTTCGTCTTTGGTATTATTTGATTCATTTACTGTTTGATCAATGGCAGTAACTTTTGCTGGTACTTTGTTTTTCATCTATTCATCTTTATATTCCTTAGGGATATTTTCTAACAATGCCCTTTTTATTTTTCTAGCAATTTCACTTTCTATTATCACACTATTTTTACACAGGTAACAGTTCCGACACGTAGACAGGATATGGTTTATGATATTAGTATAAGAGTAGTCCTTTCCTTTCGTCTTTGCTTTCGTTTGAATGCTAATAACCAACAGCTGACGATATGGTTTAACACTGGGTAACATGTTACCACAAGCACTAGTAAGAAGATGCCCCTCTTCATCACCTATTATTTTTATGCTGGCATTCTCTTTGAGTGCAATCATCTCTGGAGATCTCAATCTCGCATATCCACCATCATAAGAGTTGAATTTTTTTGGTACTCCAAAGAAATTCAAATCCTTACTGTCATGACAACGCACGCATACGTTTCCGATAGTACTACCACTTGTATTTATTTCATAGTTTAAATACCTCTCCTTGTCAGCATTCAATGCTACAATAACACTATTATGTGAACAAACTTTCTAAACATGCTTCATTTTGACTTTTTTAGAGATATTAGTTATGTATTAATCGATCCACTGTGTAAGACATACTTATTTAATACATGCAATAAAGTGGGTAGTGTCGATAACCAGTCCTAGACCAGTCTGTCAGGGGGGGAGTCACTGAACTCCTCTTGAATATACAGTACAGATACTTCATTCAAGAAACGTGATTAAACACGTTTTGAAACTACATGCTATTTGCTTGCCTTTCCTTGGCACCTTTCCAAACGAGCGGGGATTCCCCACTGGTTCCTACACATTGCAAAAAGTGAGCAGTGCGAAAACTCCACGTTTTCAACCAGACTGGTTTTTTAGGGATCAATCAGGAGAGACATACAAAGTCGACATAGCGTTGTTCACGTGCGCAAGTAACCTCGTCTAAATTAACCTTAAAAAATGAAATAAAGCTACGTCGACTTTGCATGTCTCTCCTGATTGGTCCCTAAAAAACCAGTCTGGTTGAAAACGTGGAGTTTTCGTACTGCTCGCTTTTTGCAATGTGTAGGAACCAGTGGGGGATCCCCGCTCGTTTGGAAAGGTGCCAAGGAAAGGCAAGCAAATATTATATAGTCTCAAAATGTGTTTAATCACTTTTCTTGAATGAAGTATCTGTACTGTATATTCAAGAGGAGTTCAATGACTCCTCCCCGCAAAGACTGGTCTATGGCCGGTTATCGACACTACCTAGTTTATTGCATGTATTAAATCAGTATTTTTTACACAGTGGAACGATAAACACATAACTAATATCTCTAAAAAAGTGAAGATGAAGCATTTTAAGAAAGTGTGTTCACATGATAGTGTTATTGTAGCATTGAATGCTGACAAGGAGAAGTGTTTAAACTATGAAATAAGTACAGGTGGTAGTATTATTGGAAACGTATCCATGCGTTGTCATGACAGTAAGGAATTGAACTTCTTTGGAGTACCAAAAAAATTCAACTCTTATGATGCCGGATATGCGAGATTTAGATCTCCTGAGATGATTACACTCAAAGAGAATGCCAACATAAAAATAAAAGTTGATAAAGAGGGACATCTTCTTGCTAGTGCTTGTGGTAACATGTTACCCAGTGTTAAACCACATCGTCAGCTTTCGGGTATTAGCATTCAAACGAAAGCAAAGACGAAAAGAGATGCCTACTCTTCTACTAATATCCTAAACCATATCCTGTCTACGTGCCGGAACTGTTAACTGTGTAAAAATAGTGTGATAATAGACAGTGAAATTGCTAGAAAAATAAAAATGGCATTGGTAGAAAATATCACTAAAGAACATAAAGATGAATCGATGAAAAACAAAGTACCAGCAAACATTACTGCCATTGATCAAAAAGTCAATAAATCAAATAATACCACAGACGAAAAGCATATTGACCATGTCGATGACACACCTATAAAAATTAGGTATGAGTCAAAATGTAATAATGATTATTCTACTGATTACGACCTAGGAGAAGAAAATAGCTCTACTATCAAGAGAGTTCATGGTGAAGCATTTTATGGAACAGATTCAAAATGTCCAAAGCTGTTCAATTCTACATGACATTATTTCATTTAATATATATTATACCTTATATTGTTGTGTTCATTATTTTTAGAGTAAGCTAGCAAATAGAACGTTTAGATCGTCTATTAAAACATTTGAGATGTAAGAAAAGGATTTACATACATCATATATTGGATAGATAGGTTAACATAGAGAAAATCTAGGTATAAGAATGAATAAATTCTCTATCGACATCTATTAACAGATACTTGGGATAGTATTGACAAAATCAAAGTATCGTAAGTAGCAAACTCTTTCTTGAATTCAATTCATGGGAATTCTCGAATTAAATATAGAAAAATTAAAGAGTTTATTACTTAGTTGCGATTTTATAATGATCTTTTGAATTAAATATCGGTATTGCGTCCAGGAAGCGAATTCAAGAAAGCGATTGTTACTTACAATTTCTTCACAATTTAATTAAAAGAATTGAACTATTCTAAAGAATAAAGACGGGTTAAGCTTAAAGATATTTATTACTAAAACGTATTAACAGATTTTTTTTTTTAGAAAAAAAAAACACAACAAAAAATGTTTACATAAAAATTAGTACTTAGAGTTCACTCTTAAACATCCATAAACGATGGTCATTTGATATAGAATAGTTTTTACCATGTCTTATGGATTTATCACGATCAGGCATGTTCTTAGGTATCCACTGTCCGAAGAGCTTAACGTCGTCTTCAGGACAGTGATGACCCCCTTCAAATTTAGGTCACTAAAACTCTTCTAGATTGAAAAGTAGAATCCTAGAATCACACTTTTGAATTAAAACTTTATCTGTAGGTACATTGCCCTTTACGTAGAGTGCTTCAACCCCGAAAAAGCTGCAAATTTCACTGACTTCCTCCTGAACATTTCTCAGTTCCTGATTTATGTTTATCCAGCAGGTGAATTCGAGAAAGAATTCGCTACTTACTTATAACTTTTTCATAATTTATTTGATGAAATTTATGTATTGTGAATCCATGAGGTGACTTCAATAAAGAATGTGTTACTTACTTACAATTTTTTCATTGGAGGTGAATTCAAGAAAGATTTTGCTACTTACTTACAATTTTTGATAACTTCTGAAATGAAATTTCTGTATTGTGTATACAAGAAGTGACTTCAAGAATGAGTGTTTTACCTATTTACAATTTCTTCATAATTTCTTGAATGAAATTTCAGTATTGTGTATCCAATAGGTGAAAACAATAAAGACTTTATTACTTACTTGCGATTTTATTATGATTTCTTGAATTAAATATCTGTATTGTGTCCAGGATGTGAATCCAAGAAAGCTATTGTTACTTACTTACAATTTCTTCATAATTTAATGAAATGAATAAAAATATTCTAAAGAATAAAGACGGTTTAAGCTTAAAGATATTTATTGCCTAAACGTATTAACATATTTTTTTGAGAAAAAAAAAAATACAAAACTACATATTTACATAAAAATAGTACTTAGAGTTCAGACTTAAACATCCAGAAACGATGATCCCATAATATAGAATAGTTTTTTTTTTAACCATGTCTTATGGATTTATCATTAACATGTATTTCCTTAGGTATCCACTGCGCGTATAACTTATACTCGTCTTCAGGACGGTGATAACCCCCTGAAAATTTAGGACACCTAAACTCCTATAGATTGAAAATTGGAATCCTAGGGTCACACTTTTGAATTAAAACTTTATCTGTAGGTACATTGCCCTTTACGTAGAGTGCTTCAACCCCGAAAAAGCTGCAAATTTCACTGACTTCCTCCTGAACATTTCTCAGTTCCTGACCAGCATTATTAAGTGGTGTAATCACTCTAAAATAGATTCATAGTCTGTTTTTATGACGTATTGTATTATCCCAGAAGGTTTTATTAAGCTAGATAAAATCATGGCTCATTTTACAAAGACAATTGTCAATTTCTTTACGATTAAGATACAATTGTAAAAATTCGTATTCGAATAACACTCCGCACGCTGATTTTTTTAATCCGATAAATTGGGAGTCATACAGTCCTATCATCTTGGAGGCTATTAATGTACTTGTTAAGTAGAGAAATACTTCATCAAACTTTTATACCTTCGCTCAAGGTTGAATGGAGTTATGGCTAGTGAGATGAGTCCTAAAACCATCTGAATTCATTGTGGGGAGGAGTCATAAGACCTACAGTTGAAATTTCTAAAGAAAAACACATAAATTAGAAAAAACATTAAATCTTCCGTTATCACCTACGTAGGCACGTCAAGGAAAACAAAATAGCCTTATTTATATTGAATCGTTTCTTAGTCGTATGTTTACTCAAATATTCAACACGTACCATTTTTCCACACCAGCCGCAATCATCACGTTTATCTCGAATCTTTTTAACTACCGTTTTAACCCAGCATATGCATTGTTATTTTTCCTCAAAATCCACAAAAAGCAGGTAACCATATAAATATTTTAACTAAAGACATAACACTAAAATCAAAAGTGAAGAAATACACAAAATCCATCGGGATCTTTCAGCGTTTCTTAGTCGAATGTTTACCCGAATATTTAACAAGTACCATTTTTCTAAACCATCCATAAAACTCAATTCCTCCTATAATTATTTAATCTAAATACATACCTCCGCCCTAGAAAGTTCTGAAAAACACAATAGCCTCATTTATAGTGAAGCGTTTATTAGTCGTACGTTTACCAGAATATTTAACAAGTACCATTTTTCCATACCATCCATAAAACTCAATTCCTCCAAGAATTATTTAAACTAAATAGTTACCCCCGCCCTAGAAAGTTCAGAAAAACACAATAGCCTTATTTATAGTGAAACGTTTCTTAGTCATATGTTTATCCGATTATTTAACAAGTACCATTTTTCCAAATCCAGCCACAAAAATCAATTCCTCCTAGAATTATTTAAACTAAATACTTACCCCCGCCCTAGAAAGTTCAGAAAAACACAATAGCCTTATTTATAGTGAAGAGTTTCTTAGTCTTATGTTTACCCAAATATTCAACACGTACCTTTTTTCAAAACCATCCATAAAACTCAATTTCTCCTAGAATTATTTAAACTAAATACTTACCCCCTCCTCCAACAGAAAGTTCAGAAAGACGCAATAGCCTTATTTATAATTGAATGTTTACCCGAATATTTAACACGTATCATTTTTCCGTACCACTAGTGGGGAGGAGTCATAAAACCTCCAGTGGGAATTTCTTAAGAAAAACACATACATTAGAAAAAATACTAAATGTTCCATTATTACCTAAGTAGGCACGTCAAGAAAAACACAATAGCCTTATTTATAGTGAAGCGTTTCTTAGTCGTATGTTTACTCAAATATTCAACACGTACCATTTTTCCACACCAGCCACAAAAATCAATTCCTCCTAGAATTATTTCAACTAAATACTTGACCCCCCCTCATACGTATCGTTTTTCCGTACCACCCACAAAAATGAATTCATCCTAGAATTATTTTAACTAAATACTTAGCCCCACCCTAGAGAGTTCTGAAAAAAACGATAGCCTTAGTTATAGTGAAGAGTCTCTTAGTCGTATGTTTACCCAAATATTTAAAAATTACCATTTTTCTATACCATCCATGAAAGTCAATTCCTCATAGAATTATTTAAACTGAATAGTTACCCCCGCCCTATATAGTTCGGAAAAACACTATTGCCTAATTCATATTGAAGCGTTTCTTAGTCGAATGTTTACCAGAATATTTAACAAATCCAATTTTTCAATACCCTCTATAAAACTCAAGTCCTCCTAGAATTATGTCAACTAAATAGTTACCCCCGCCCTAGAAAGTTCAGAAAAACACAATAGCGTTATTTATAGTGAAGCGTTTCTTATTAGTATTTTTACCCTAATATTAAACAAGTACCATTTTTAAACACCATCCACGAAATTCTATTCCTCATAAAAATATTTATAATGACTACTTACCCCCGCCTCAAACATAACGTTCAAAAAGACGCGATAGCCTTATCTATAGTCGAATGTTTATCCAACTATTCAACAAGTACCATTTTTCAATATCACCCACAAAAATAAGTTCATCCTAGAATTATTTAAACTAAATACTTACCCCCGCCCTATAAAGTTCGGAAAAACACGATAGCCTTATCTATAGTGAAGCGTTACTTAGTCGTATGTTTACCCGAATATTTAACAAGTACCATTTTTCCATATCATCCATAAAACTCAATTCCTCCTAGAATTATTTAAACTAAATAGTTACCCCCGCCCTAGAAAGTTCGGAAAAACACGATAGCCTTATTTATAGTGAAGCGTTTCTTAGTCGTATGTTTACCCGAATATTTAACAAGTAGCATTTTTCCATACCATCCATAAAACTCAATTCCTCCTAGAAGCATTTAAACTAAATAGTTACCCCCCGCCTAGAAAAATCGGAACAACACAATAGCCTTATTTATAGTGAAGCCTTTCTTCGTCGTATGTTTACCCGAATATTTATCAGGCACCATTTTTCCATACCATCCAAAAAACTCCATTCCTCCAAGAATTATTTAAACTAAATAGTTACCCCCGCCCTAGATAGTTCGGTAAAACAACATAGCCTTATTTATAGTGAAGGGTTTCTTAGACGTATATTTACCCGAATATTTAAAAACTACCATTCTACAAAACCAACCAAAAAACTCAATTCATCCTAGAATTATTTAAACTAAATAGTTACCGCCGCCCTATAAAGTTCGGAAAAACACGATAGCCTTATTTATAGTGAAGCGTTTCTTAGTCGTATGTTTACCCAAATATTTAACAAGTACCATTTTTCCACACCAGCCATAAAACTCAATTCCTCCTAGAATTATTTAAACTAAATAGTTACTCCTGCCTCGCAGAGAAAGTTCAGAAAGACACAATAGCCTTATTTATAGTCGTATGTTTACCCGAATATTTAACATGTGCCATTTTTCCATATCATCCATAAAACTCAATTCCAAGCTCTTTATTGATTTCACCTCTTGAATGTACAGTACAGATACTTCATTCAAGAAACGTGATTAAACACGTTTTGAAACTATATGCTATTTGCATGCCTATAATCCGGTAAATTGTGTCAGAAAAACTTGTCCTTAATCAACGTCGTAGAAGTATTACCTATATGACCGGTATTGCGTAAATCTCTTTGAAAAGGTGTAATGCCCTGTAGAATAGGACCGGTAGAATACTATACCTACCAGAAACCGGTCCGGTACGGGGGCCTATGCAAATCCAGACGAGCATCTCTACTTACGCTGAACAAATTGGCTATATCTAAATTTCAATTGGATGTGTTTGGGGGAATGATTGGAATGAAGGGGGGGGGGGTTAGTTGCCCTCCAATCACTTTCAACTATTAAAAAGGGCACTAGAACTCTCGATTTCTAATCGAAAGAACCCGTTTTGAAGTCTCTACGACGACCCATCTATATAGAGTGCCCTGCTTTAAAGAAAAAAATAATAAACTCTACATTGTGTAAACATTGATCTTATGTGCTCTCAAGGCATAAATTAAAACCCTTGCCCCGAGGATTGTGGGGGAGTGTCCTCCTGAAAAAGATATTTTCTATTTGTAGAATCAACTACGCTGAACAAAATAGTTATCTCAAAATTTTGGATTGGATGTGTTTCGGGGAATGATGGGCGTGGGGAGGGGGAGGAGGCTAGTTGCCCTCCAATCACTTTTGAATATTGAAGAGGGCACTAGCAACTCCAATTTTCAATCGAATGAGCCCTTTTCGAAGTTTCTACGACAACTCCTTCGATACGAAGTGCCCGGGTATGGAAAAAAAATACATTGTGCCTACATCGTTCTTTACTTAGGCAGCGCTAGCGCGCTGCCTATGATTATTATTTATTTATTCTTTTTTCCCAGAGGCACTTCATATGGAAGGTGATGTCGTAAAAACTTCAAAGGGGATTCATTCGATTGGAAATCGAGAGTTCTAGGGCCCTTTTTAAGGGTCAAAAGTGATTGGAAGGCAAAGAACACCCCTTCCACGCCCATCATTTCTCCAAACACATCCAATCAAAATTTTTGAGATAGTCGTTTTCTTCTACGTAGTTGATTTCCAGATAGAAATTACGTTTTTGAGGAGGAGACTCCCCCAAAGCCTTAAGGGAAATGTTGTAAGTTATGCCCTGGGGGCATATAAGCTTTTTATAGAAAGCTTTGTCGTAAAAACCACAAAAAGGGCTCATTCGATTGGAAATTCCAAGGGCTAGTGCTCTTTTTAATAGTCGAAAGTGATTTGAGGGCAACTAACCTCCCCTCTCACGCCCACCTTTGCCCCATACACATAAAATATAAATTGTAAGGTAACCTATTTTTCAACGAGGTTGAAAGTTCTGAAAATTAGGTCTTTGAGGTTGTATAACCCCCCCCCCCCATAGCCCTCAGGGCCAGGGTTGTAAGCTATGCTCTGGGGGCGAATAAGGTTTTTATAAAAAGTGTTGTCGTAGAAACTTCAAAAACGGCTCTTTTGATTGGAAATTTAAATGGCTAGTGCCCTTTTTAATAGTCGAAAGTGGTTGGAAGGCAACTAACATCCCTTCCACGTCCACTATTTCCCCAAACACATCCAATCAAAATTTTTAGATCGCCATTTTGTTCAACGTAGTTGAAAGTTCTGGAAATTATATCTTTGATCATGACACTCCCCCCACCCCAAGGTCTTTAGGGCAAGGGTTAAGTTATGCCCTGGGGGCATATATGGTTCTTATGGAAGGAATGCTCGTATAAACTTCAGAGAGGGCTCAGTAGATTGGAAATTGAAAGTTCTAGTTCACTTTTTAAGTGTCAAAAGATATTGGAGGGTAACCGGCCCCCCCCCTCCACACTCTTTTCTCCCAAATGCATCCGATAAAATTTTGAGATAGCTGTTTTGTTAAAAATAGTGCATAGATCATATAACAAAAACTTCGATCTCGACAGAACCCCCCAGGGCCCGGGGGCAGGCGTTGTAAGATATGCCCTGGGGGCATATATGGTTCTTATGGAAGGGATGCTGGCATAAACTTCAAATTGGGCTCATTTCATTGGAAACTGAAAGTTTTAGTTCACTTTATAAGAGTCAAAAGAGATTGGAGGGCACCCAGCCCGCCCCCTCCTCCACATCCTTTTTTTCTCAAACCCATCTGATAAGAACTTTGAGATAGCCATTTTTAAACTCCAGGGTTGACACAGCCCCCCAGGGCCCGAAGGCAGGCGTTGTAAGTTATGTCCTGGAGGAACATATAGTTCTTATGGAAGGGATGCTCGCAAAAACTTCAGAGAGGGCTAATTTGATTGGACATTGAAAGTACTAGTTTAGTTTTTGAGAGTCAAAAGAGATTGAAGTGCAACTAGCCCCCCCCCCCCACGCCCCTATTTTCCCGAACGCATCCGATAAAAATTTTGAGATAACCATTAAGTTAAAAATTGTTCAAAAGTCAGATAGCAAAAACTCAGATGTCGACACAATACCAAGGACCCGGAGGCAGGCGTTGTAAGTTATACCCTGAGGCATGTATGGTTATTATGAAAGGGATACTCGTATAAACTTCAGAAAGGGCTCATTTGATTGGAAACATAAAGTTCCTGTTCACTTTTTAACAGTCAAAAGAGATCCAAGGGCAACTAGCCCCCCCCCTCGCCTTCTTTTCCAAACACATCTGATGAAAATTTTGAGATAGACATTTTTTTAAACAATAAATAGTTTAAAGGTCGGATAAGAAAAACTCCGGTGTCAATACAGCCCCCCAGGGCCCGGGAGAAAGCGTTCTAAGTTATGGCCTAAGGGTATGTATGGTTCTTATGAAAGGGATGCTCGTATAAACTTCATAGAGGGCTCATTTGATTGGAAATTGAAAGTTCTAGTTCACTTTTCAAGATTCAAGAGATTTGAGGGCAACTAGCCCCCCCCCCCCCATGCCCTTTTTTTCCCCAAACTCATCCGCTACAAATTTTGGGATGGCCAGTTTTTTTTAAATTGTTCAAACATTAGATAACAAAAACTCCGGTGTCAACACAATCCCCCAGGGTCCAGGGGGTAGGCGTTGCAAGTGTTGTCCTGGGGGCGTGTACGGTTATTATGAAAGGAATGCTCGTATAAACTTCAGAGAGGGCTCATTTGATTGGAAATTGGACGTTCTAGTTCAGTTTGTAAGAGTCAAAATATATCCGAGGACAACTATCCCTCCCCCCACCTTACCTTAGAACTTAGATCCTCCTGCGCCGCCAGGGGCACCTAGGGCATCAGTGAATATTCTTCAATCAGATCTGAGATGAACCGCTGCGTATACATATTCCCAATCTGGTTGGAGAGAGGCATTCAAGCGGCATAGGTCACTGTTGTAGGTTCGCCTCAATGTGTTTCGAGGTCTCCCTCGCTTCCGGTTTCCAACTGGCTGCTATTCAAGTGTAGACTTTGGGATTCGATGAATTTTCCATTCTTAAAACGTATCCAAGATACCTCCATCTACGGGATCTGATCGTTTCGGTTATTAGTGGTTGATTGGTGATTCTCCGAATGGTATCGTTTAAGACCCTTTCCGACCAATGTATATTCAGAATCCTCCTGAGGCAACTGTTCTCAAAAGCAAGAATCTTCTTCTCTTGTTGAATGTCTAAGTGCCAAGTCTCAGCGGCATACAGGAGGACTGGTAAAACGTTACTGTTGAGTAAGCGCAGCTTCAGGCAATTTGAATAATTCCTGGATTTCCAGATTCTTTTCAGTTGATAGAAGGCTGCGTTAGCTTGTCCTATTCTAGTTATGAATTCTTTTGTGGTAGATCAATTATTCTCTATGATGCTGCCCAAATACTTAAACTCAATAACTTGTTCAATTTCCTCACCAGCACATGTGATATGTAGGGGGGAATTGGATGTTGCCATGGTTTTTGTCTTTCCTGCATTTATTTTAAGACCAAGCTGGCTGGCTTTCACACTGACCCTGTGAATGAAGTAATGCAAACGTTGCTTGCAACCCTGAACTAATGTTATTTCGTCTGCAAAATCTAAATCGCTGACTGTTACACCGGATGATAATTCAATGCCATCTGTTGTTGTGTTGCGAAGGGTATAGTCAATAGCTATTATAAAGAGCAGTGGTGACAACACGCATCCCTGTTTAACTCCAGATAAGATTCTAAAGTATCTTGTTTGGCCTTCTGGCGTCTTAATGCAGCATTCACTCCCTTCGTACAATGACATCATTCTCTGAATTATTCTACCCGGAAAGCCGTAATAGTTCAGAATTTGCCATAAAGTTTTGCGGTCAACCGAATCGAAGGACTTTTCGAAGTCGATGAAAGCCATGTATATTTTGGACCGCCACTCTTGACTTTCCCCTGTGAGCCTGCGCAAAGTGAAAATAAGATCCGCACAGGAACCTCCTGCACGGAACCCATATTGCTCATCTCTCAGGTGTTTTTCTAGTTCGGTCTGTATTCTTTCCAAAATAACATGACAAAGCACTTTCCCGGTCACTGATGATAAGCTGATTCCTCGCCAGTTTCGAGGAACAGTAGCATCACCCCTTTTGAAAAGTCTAACCTGTGAACTTATCTTCCATTCAGCTGGTACTTCTCTATTCTCCCAGATTTTGGTAAAGAACTTGACCCAGTATAAGATTTGTCCTGGGATTGATGCCTTAATCATCTCAGCTTTTATTCAGTCTTCAATTGGCGATTTTACATTTTTCAATTTCCTTGCTGCAGTACTTATCGCCATCACACTTGGTGGCTCATCACTGATATTCAGGGAAAAAAGTGGTATTGTTGGGATATTTGGGGGATAGTTGGGATATTGCTATGGACATTGCTATGAACGGGGCACCGGATCTCATCATTATTTAAAAAAACGATCAGAAATTAAATAAAAAAACAAGTTTTTCAACTGAAAGTAAGAAGCAACATCAAGAATCGAACAGAAATTATTAAGTATATGATTGGGTTCGAAGTTTTTTTTAGTACTTTTATAAGAGCTGTTTATTCTAATTAACGGCCTTTGTGATTAAGGGGTCATTCTTAAAGAATTGGAACAAAATTTGAACTTTAGCGTAAAAAGCGAGCTATCGAATAGGGGGCGGGCTCCCTAATATACTTAATAAATATAAACTAATATGGACGCTCGTCACGCAAGTTAATTGGTAAGCTAAGTATATTTATTACTAATAAAAACGTTTGTAAATAAAATTGAACAACTTTCGAGAAAGCCATTTAATAAAAAAAAAAGTAAAATTAATGTGGAAATTTTGTTTTACTTATTCATGTACGGTGAGCCAAAATCAGAACCTGCATTAATTCAAAAATGTTCATTAAAACTTAAAACGAACAAAAATTATTCCGTATATGAAAGGGGCTATTCCCTCCTTTATGCCTCGCTCTTTACGCTAAAGTTTGACTCTTTCTCACATCTCTATTTTTAAAAACAATAAAAAACTTTAGCGTAAAGAGCGATGCGTTGAGAAGGGGACAGCCCCTTTCATATATGGAATAATTTCTGTTCGTTTTAAGTTTTAATGTTGCTCCTTACTTTTAGTTAAAAAAACTTGTTTTTTTAAAATTTAATTCAGTAAAGCGCCAAAGCCCCTCCGTATTAAGTTTCATTTATACTTTAATAGCAAAATATTTTTTTTCGTTTTAAGCTTGATTTTCATATTCAATCTAAGCTAATTTACTTTTCTCTGAAAAACTTATTTTTCGGAATTTTTTTTTTTAATAATTATCTTAAAACGCTATCCCTTTCCCCAGCATTTTTTGAATATTGTCACTGGTTAGCCTAGTTCTGGAAATTAATCTTGAAAAAAACTATCATTTATAGCTAGTGGACAATCACTAGGCCTAGATTTAGAAGAGGCTAGCGTATTCACAGTTCTGTGTCGTTCACGACCCCTGGATTTTTTTCTATAGACGGCCACGTACATAACAATATTTAGAAATACGAGGAAGGTTTAAATGACACCTTTTTCACAGAAGTAGCTTAATTTTGCCTATTATTACACGTATTCCAGTCTCCCCTCACCCTGTTTACGTACCTGACCTGTGATGATCCTATAGCCCCTCCGTATTCGAGACGGGGCTAACAGTTACTTCGAGTAAGCTAGAAGTAAATCAAGACAAACATTCGTATTTTTCAAAGTAGAATTTTTCTTCTTTTTTTTCAAATTTAATACTCTTTTTCATACTCCGTAGAACCATGTTGATGAGAATATAGCAAAGTTGGGAAGTTCAAAAGACTTAAACTTTGGCCTTATGTGTACTGTAGGTCTAGTTCTGAAAATTCGTATTGGTGACCAATGGTTTATCCAAGTTTATCAAAGTTAAGTATTCCTTTGGAGGAATACGTGAGTTCAACTGCATCCGTTTCAATACATCGCTTGTTAAAAAAAACAAAAAAAACTAAAATAAACACCAGGATAACAAGCGTGACAGAGTGTGGCAAGGGCCAAAGTCCCGAGCTAAAGGATCCGGATGGACGGATGGAGGGGACTTTACGGCTTTGTTGGCGAGAGCCGAAGAATTGAACGACTGGGGGGAGGTGACAAAAATCAACGAAAGCCAGGTTTTTTGCTAGCCCAAAACCAGCTAATAAATTTTTGTAATCTGAAGGTCTGTGAATAGTAATTTATTGTTATATTTTCGTTAGTATTAATTTTAATTTCTAAGAATAATGATTCAAAAACATGTTCAATGTTTGTACATAAATAATCTCCTCAAATAGCTGGTAGATTGTACAAATATAAATGACATTGGATTCACCTTGCCGTAAATTTCCTCTGGTGACGTAATGCTGTAAAGCCATGTTTTGCTTTCTTTATTCTTTCTCTAAAGCAGGGGTCTCCAAACTTTCCAGCCTTAGTGATTACTCCAGTAAGTTCCGAGGGCCAAAACCATATTATCATTGTTGCCGGTGGTAAAAATTGAAATAGTCCACTGATGAAAAAAAAAGTCCGAAAAATTACGCAACGTTTGAAAAAGGCAGCAAATCGGACTAAAGTCCGCAAAACGGCAGCATTGCATATTATTAATTTTCCAGTCATTATCTGAAATATCTAGATTAGTCCTAGATTACCAGCCGTGAGAAGTAACGTTACACGCCATCTGGTTGACACAAGCGGAAACTCAGTTCTAGATGGCAGAAATTGAAATATATAAGAAGGCTAGTGGCGGAACCACAACCACAAGTCAGTTCCTATCCTAACGACTCCAATGTAACGACTTTCGGCGAATTCAAAACAAAATTCTTGTCATTGTAGTTTATTTTGCCCCGTATAATGCCTCGGGCAAAGTTAATCTCAGAAAAGGTAATTAAAAAGCGTACGGCATTATACTTATTCTGTTCAAAAGGATACGTGTTTCAAAAGGATGCTTTAGTAAGACGAATGATAGTTCCGCTGTCTGCCTCTTGATTGGCCAGACTTTTGCTAAACAGAAAAGCAGGTATGGTAAAAGGAAAGGGACGTGTAAAGACGTGATAAAAGGTAACTTTTACCGCTTGCCAAGCCATATTGAATATTAGCACGTCCAGACTATCCATTTTCTGGAAAATGGGACGGAAATCTGGGAATGTAGACAGGTCTTCCGTCCCATTTTTCCGTTTTCTGGGCAGGAATAATCAGAGGGTCAGAAATGGAAAAATGGGACGATAGTGGTAGTGTGGACAGCTTATTTGAAAAAAATGCCAGAAGAAGGAGACGATTAGACACGATAAGTGATAAATAAAAATAGTTTTATAAGATGGTTTTGAATAGAAAAATGATAAATTGTCTAACTGAGGCTCTAAATTTGTTTTCTATAGGTTTTGGTTCAGAGAAACAGATTTGATGAGGATAGCGCCGATAAACTTGTTCAGATATCTTCTGAAAAAAACACCAAATATTTGAAAAAACCACCAAGTCTGGACGACTATTCCTTTTTCCAGATTTCCGTCCCATTTTCCAGAAATTGGATAGTCTGGGCGCGCTATATGGCTGCGAAGCGTGACGTCAATTCTTGGGTGGGAAATTCAAATAACGATGAAACGTGGATGCGTCGACACGTTATCTAGGAACTTTGGTGAATTGCTTTAGCCTAAAATATTTGTCGTAGATCTTACTAATCCACCAGAACGTTTTCACAGAAATAATACTAGGAATATTGACAATCAGTTGTTAGTTACAACTAGAAACCACGTTCCACCGTACTTCGAATTACACGTTTTGATTTTTACGTCATGACTGTGCAGCCCTATTTTGTATAGTCTAAACCGTGTTCCAGGATTTTTCGGGATTTGTTTTTGGAAGAAAAATCGGGATTTTATTTTTGAGCTGGTGGCAACCCTGTTCCTATGACACTGTTGTGAAATAAAATAGTGCGTACCTCCTTAAAACGTGTTTGTTCGTGTTTAAGTTTAAGACATCTCCGCAACAGTATTTTGATTTGAATTGTTGCTTTTGTGTGTGATTTAGTAGTATGAAAAAGAAGCGAAAAATTGATAGTGAATGCAGAAAATTCAAAGGTCAGTGGAACATTCTGTGTTTCGTAATTGAGTCCAGTAACAAGGCGCAATGTTGGATTTGCAATGAAAGCATAACCCTTCTCAAAGAATATAAGAATAAACGTCATTATGAAACAAAACATTTTCAAAATTAATCAAAATATACAGGAAGTTTGCGGACAGAAAAATCCGAAGCTACAAAGTGCGGATTGAAATCGCAGTAATCTTCTTTTACAAAACTCAAAACTGAACAAGAGGCTGCAACTCGTGCCAGCTTTCGTATGGCTCTTGAAATTGCAAAACGTGGAAAACCATTCATCGATGGAGAAATGATCAAAGAATGCATAATTGCAGTAGCCGAAGAAATATGCCCTGAAAAGGTAAATTTATTAAAAACTGTCAGTATGTCAGCAAACATTGTGGCTCGAAGGGTAGAAATCATCGCATGAAAATATATCCTCTCAACTGTTCGACAAAATTGGACATGTTGAGTGGTTTTCTTTGGCCTTGGATGAGTCAACGGATGTGTCAGATACTGCTCAGGTGTTGATTTATATTTGAGGAGTAGATAAAAGCTATGAAGTGCATGAAGAAGTTCTTGATATGTATAGCATTCATGGCACAACTACTGGTAAAGATATTTTTAAAGGAGTTGAAATGGCCATTTATCAAAAGAACCTTCGATGGAAAAACTTGAAATGTATTACAACTGATGGAGGCAAAAACATGAGTGGGAAAGATAAAGGAGTGGTCGCTCTTATGTGTCAAAGGCTGTAGAAAATGACGGTGGTTCAAAACCATTTGTCTCACATCATATCATTCATCAACAGTCTTTGTGCGGAAAATGTTTGGATATGTCTGAAGTTCTGAAACCAGCCATATCAATTGTTGATCAGATCTTTTGGGCTGAATCACCGACAATTCCGACAATCTATTGAAGAGATTAGAGAAAATGACTTACCTTATCATACTGCCGTACGTTGGCTTAGTTGTGGGAAAGTCCTTCAGCGCTTTTTTGAACTTCAAGCAGCGATCGAAATTTTTTTTGAATGAAAAGCATCGCCCTCTTACTGAATTACAAAACAACGCATGGCTGCGGAAGTTAGAATTCTATGTTGATTTGACAAAATATGTGAACGAACTGAATTTGAGATTGCAAGGAGAAAACCAGTATCTTCCTGATTTATACACTAATATCAAATCTTTCCGGAAGAAATTGATACTGTTTCAATCACAACTACGAAATAAATGTTTTCCACATTTTAAAACATGTAAAATATTCAGCCACACCACTGAGACTGAGTTTCCTATCGATTTTTGCAATCGGATTTTTGAATAAAATAAATTTTGATACTCGTTTTCTCGGACTTTGATGCCATTGCGAATCAAATTAAGATTTTTCAGAATCCTTTTGATACTGACATTGAAACCCTAGCCCCGGAACTTCAAATGGAAGTATTGATCTATAGTGCAGTGATATAATTAAGAACAAATATAAAAAATCATCTTTGTTGGAATTTTATAAGAGTCTTCCACTGACGCAATTTGATAATTTGCATAAATTTGCTCATGGGCTGTTTTCTGTTTTTTGTACTACTTATTTGTGTGAGAAGACCTTCTCCAAAATGAAGTACACGAAAAATATTTACAGATCTAAATTTACTGATGAGCTTCTTAAATCTCTTTTAATAATTGGTACAAGTAAAATTAGTCCACAACTACAAACTATTGTCAGTGGAAAATCCCAATTACATAAATCTCATTAGTATTTCACATGTCATTATGCTTGTTAAAAGTTATGTTTTTATTTAAAATGTATAAAATGTTAGTTGGATTCATTTCAATAATTTGTTAGTTATTATATACTGAAGTTAAATTTTCTGTAGATTATACATGTCTTTACTCATTACAATTCTGTTTTTCTTTATCCAACTTATCACAAAAACAATAACAATGAGCCTACAACAATGTTATGAGTAGTTAGCCCATGACCATATCAATGTAGATGTCATATTAATAGTTATTCAACATAAAATCAGAATACTTCAGTAAACTAAATTTAATTTGCTATAAAAAATATGTCCTCTAAAAGAAGTTTTCAAGTATGCTAGCTCTCCGCGGGCCGGACAAAATCTGTCCGCGGGCCGGATGTGGCCCTTGGGCAGTAGTTTGGAGACCCCTGCTCTAAAGCGTTAAATAGAGTTTATTCATGCATCATTTTGAATCTGAATTAGTCAATGTTTGGAAAGAAGATAGTAAAATAAGAGTGGAGCTACTTGAACCTGTAAAACTTCAAAAGGCTACTGTGTCATTTGTGTTTTATTGAAAATTAAGTACAAGGAGGGTGTCATTCATGTACCCTTATTTTTATGGTTTATTTTCTTTAACTGATATAAATAATGGGTTGATAGAAATATATGAATTAAATTAATAAGAAAAGATCAGTTTCAGTCATAAAAAAACAAAAAAAAATGAAGTAATTTAATAGCAATACCACGCAAAACAGTCGGTAAATATGGCCAACTAGTCGGTAGAATTCATTGCACCCCCTACTCCCTACTACTACCAAGTATTTTTACTAATGACGTCTCTGAGTACAAGTGATAAGGCTATTTTAATTTTTCAATGCATCAAAGAAAAAAAGCAAAATAAATCGCCATTATAATCATGAAAGAAGAACTCCATGTTTAATATATATTATACCAGTCGCAGGAAACATATTGCTATAACAGTCTTGCCGTCCCAGTTGCATCCGTTCGGATGGAGGCAGGAGGGCCTAAGCCTCCTCAGACTTTGAAAAATAAATTTTTTGTAGGTAGTTTCATCGACGAATGTATTTTAATAGTGTCTTTGTTGAAAATGTATAAAAATGACAAAATTGTGTTGCCTAGATACTTTCCCCTACATTCCGAAAAACACTTTTTCATCTTTTTTGCCTACGTGCATGGTAGATTGTTATTTAAATACAGTTTCACTCTCTGGAATACCCCCCCCCCCCAAAAAAAATGAAAGTGAATTTGAAGCCGCCGTAATCAAAGAAGGTAAATGTCGATGGAGAAGCTTAGGCCCCGCCTGATTCTTAAATTTTGAAAAGAGCAAATTGTAGGAATCAGGCGGGGCCTAAGTTTTTCCACTAAAAACAACCTTTCTCGGATAAGGCAGCTTAAAATTCACTTAGGAGAAAATGACATTGAAAACTGAAAAATGAGTCATATAATACCATAAAGGTAAATTTATACAAAATACTGACTCGTTTCGGTAGATGCTTGCATTGGGGGGGAGGGGACAAACCGAGGTATGTCAGGGGCATTCTCCCTCCCCCCTTTTTCCCATAGAAAATTACGCCCCTGATCTAAGGTGCCAACATATGGTTGCATAGATTTGATTAGTAAAATTATGTCAGTGCGGTTTATCAGATCAAGTGTGAAGATTAAATTATACCTTTGCGATATTGAAATGGTGAATTTTTTTTTATTTATTTAAGAAAACTCTATAAAAATGAATTTTCAAAAGTAAAGAACCCTAATTCAAAACCAACAGAAATAAATTCCTATAATAGTTCAAACTAAAAACGTATATAAATTAGAAACATACTTTTAAACTTTTGGTAAAATTCTAAACAAGCTATTTTTGGCTATAGTGGAAAGGGGCACATCAGTTCGTTACCACATACTGTTTGACTAAATTATTTACAATATTGAGTAAATGAAGAAACCTAAAAATGTTTTCCATGCTTCGAATTTGATGGCTCTTGTGCTCTCGGAATGTGTGTTGCATTGGACAGGAAAGGTGCAGTTATTCAATTTCAATAGGGACTAAATTGAAATTCAATTGAGGGTCTTTCCACCAGTGTATTGTAGTTAATTAAAACAATTAAACTATTTAAATCAAAGACTTTTGTAAGTCAACTGCTGTAAGGTTGAGCCCGTTCTTTAGATATTTTTTTCGATACAGTGAACGATTCACACGAAAATGTAAGGGGGGGGGAGTTAAAATGTATTTTTTTATATCTAAGTTGGTTAATGTGTTGTTTCTTCAACTTGTCAACGAAAAGGCCGGGCATCTCATTCTTTTTCTAAACTTGGAGGGAGGCTAATAAATTGGGGGAAGATCCCCATCTCCCCCACCCAAATAACACCTCTGTCCCAAAGGAAAAATAGTGAGTTCAAGAACACAATCTTGGAAAGGTAGGAGGGTAGTGCTATCACTAGGGCTATATGCCAGCATCAGAAGAGGAGGGGGCGCAGTTGACCAAAAGTAAAATATTTGCAAGCTACTACTACTATTACAACTTCTCCCAATACTACTGCAGCTGCTTCTACTACAACAACTACTACTAATACTACTACTACCACTATAGCTACTGATTTACCGAGGTGGAGGATATTGAAATGCACATCTTATGAAACGTTGTGGGGACAGTTGAACTAAATCAAAACATACTCTGTGCATACAGACTGCTGATACAGGTGTTTCAGTAATATTTTTGGAAAGACTTACCGTATTAAGATGAAACTTCTATGGCATCATAAGTGGGATGTTCAGCTGACAAAAGGGCAACATGTACGTGCTACAGCTGCTATTAATACTGCTTCTGCTACTGTTACTAATACTACTACTACTAATACAGTACTATTACTGCTACTACTGCTGGTACTATTACCACTACTAATATGATACTGGTACTATTAAGACTTCGCGTATGAAAATGAAAATTTGACAAATGTTGAGAGGGAATTTGAATTAAATAAAACCACACTGTATGCATGCAGAATGTCAAAACTAAGGGGAGGGAGGGGGGAAGGTGAACTAATTCACAACATACCGTCTGTATGCATGTTGTCAAAAGGGCATGTCAATAATATCTTAGGAACAGTTTGGTGTTAGAAGTTGAAACTAACAGGGCCTGTTGTGGGAGATGTTGAACTAACCAAAAGACAAGATTTGCATCCTGCTGCTACAGTTTCTATTCATACTAGAATTTTTTTTTCATTAAATTCACTAGTTTTGGTCACTTAAAGACAAAGTGCCAGAGAAATAAAGCAATATTCAAGAAGTCTTTCTATTATTTTTGACAAATCAGCACATTTCTAAATGGTTAAGTGCCATCTATAATTACAAAAACGTTTCCCGCTAGGTAGGTATTTTCCTGCATTTCTGACTTTATTGTTAGTAAGTTGTTTACACAATAGATCAGGGGCGTAATTTGCTATGGGGTAGGGTGGAGGGAGTCAACTGCCTCACCTACACTTCTGTTTGCCCCCCCAGCTGAAAGTTAGTTTCTTCAAAAATCTTGTCAAAACTAAGATAAGCCTGTATAACTTAAGCATCCACTGAAACAGGTAAGTTTCCTTTAGTATATCTTCACCTTTATTGAACTGAATGACTCACTTTTCAGTTTTCAGTCATTTTCACTTAATTTGGCGAAACTGGCTTTAACTTTGACCCCTCCCCCCAAGCATTTTGACGAAATTACGCCATTGCTGTAGATGACTCACTCTCTTAACGAAATGGCAGAATTTATTTTTAGATAAACTTGAACCTTTTATTAAAATGAGCAAGAAGTAAAAATATTGATATATCGTTAATCAAATTATAGTCCAATACTGACCTGAACCACTGTACAACTGAACCACTGTGCAATTGAACCACCATGCAACTGAACCACCATGCAACTGAACCACCATGCAACTGAAGCACCGTGCAATTGAACCACCGTGCAACTGAGCCACCGTGCAACTGATCCACCATGGAACTGAACCACCGTGAAACCGAACCACCGTTTAACTGAACCCTCGTGCAACCGTACTCAGTTTTTCGGTATTCTTCAAATATAAGGCAATATCATTTGGTAAAATACAAGTTAAAATTTTTACATGTTTTCTTAGAGTCATGATATAACTAACTGTCAAGATGATTTATAAAAAAGCTGTGTTTTGTTGTCACAAAAACAAAGAAAATCAGACGTCACGAACCCTTAAAGCTAGATTAATTTCTCCTTTTTTATGTCTGTTAATGGGGATTCCCTTCGACCTATTACTGTCTTCGGGTCTAGGCGATTTTCTTTCCATCCCATGATACTTTCCCATACTTTGGAGCAAAGGGCTGGAGAGAACCAGGGCGTAATGACTGATCTGATACAGGGTAACCCATCTCTGCATATTTGTAAACGTCATCATCAAATCGAAACCGAATGTGGATCTGCTGTACAGCTTCTATGTAAGAAGATTGTATAGCTCTGATGATCTTTTTAACTGCATCCTGGGGCGCATTAAGTTCTGATGTTAGTGTCAAGAAAGTCCTACTCATTTGGGCCAAATAAATATTTTCGAGGGGAAGGTAAACACTTGGGCCATTCAATTAAGTTAGAATGCATTCGTTGACTTCACATAGTCTTTCTTCAAGTCTTGGTTTAATATAGCAGTACCTCTGCATCTTTGACTGAAGGGGTCCCTAATCTGCACCTTTACAGGTTTCTTCAAATGATATGTAGTGTCAAAAGAATTTCGGACCCCTCTTCTCTTGACTGCTAGATCAATTTAGTTGTTGTTGTCGTCGTCTCATAGAAGGCTCTATTCAGCATAGGCAAGCATTAAATAAAAAATGCGCTTCTGAATCGACTGTGCAAAAGATCCTTAAATCTCTTTATGGCATGTCCAGATTATCGGATTTCTGAAAAATGGGATGGAAAGCTATTTCTGTCTCATTTCGCTTTTTTGGGTCGGAAGAAGATTTTTTAGGGCCGAAACCCTAGAAATTTCTTAGAAATAAACGATACTTTTAAAATCCACACGACTTGTAAAAATCCCCAAATCCCTAAATGAAAAAGTTTGCCCCTTAAAGACCTCAAAAATCCCCATTTTAGTGGGGAAATCCCTAGAATGGAAACACTGCTACATTGTAGTGTATATACACTCTCACGTCTAATGGTGGGGTTTTCTTTATTTCTTTTCGTATATTTTATACCATGTTTTGAGGGGGGAAAACTCGTGTGACGGGGGCTAAAGCAGCGGTTCAAGTGGGGAGCACATATTAATGGCCATACTGAATCGAAATCAGATTACTTGGATTCTGGTTCCCTTGAGAGCGGTTGGAGCCACAAGGACTACTTATCTTGAGAAATACTTACATGAAGAGACAAAATTAAGAAAGTAATGCATTTATTTGTACTCATATTATCGATACAAAGCTGGTTCAAGAATATCAAAATTATCTGTATAACACTCGACTGTAATAGGCACTAGGACAATAATATACGCTAAGGCATATACAATGTAACTTGGGTTTAACAATGTTCTGATAATAATTGTCAAGAAATATCAATAGTTAGATCACTTACATTAGACTGTTCTCAAACTCTACTCGAAGACTGGTTGTAAACTGATTTTTGACTGGTTCTAGACTCCTTATTGACTCGTTATCGGCTGGCCCAAAATTGCTAAGTTTTACTAACTATACTCTCCAATTTCGCCAGAGATTACATTCAGGCGTTGCTAAAACATGTGTTACATTGGTCCTATTGGTTCATAGTATGTCCTATATTTTTATTGGACAGGGATACACCAATTGGCTACTTCAATTTTGATACGATTTATAGCTCTAAGATTTCTATTTGGAATTTTTCTCGACAAAACAAAGTTTTACTTTTGTAATTTTATTGCTAACGACATGTCACTTAGTTTCCAGATGGCTTATAATTTATCACTGTGAAACTTGTTAAGGGACAATACAACTTAGTTACATTGGAATATATAATCTTAAACTTAGTTTTCAGAACAATGGAACTAGATTACACGAAAATACTTTGTATCTCTAGTGACTATTTTTTTTTGTATGATAAATTCTACCTTCTGTTGACAGTTTTGGAATTCAAGATCTTAAAATTTAATCTAGATTGTTGGTCGCCTGTCATATAACATTTGATCACGCTGATATTTATTGCATATTTAGGCGACACAGAGGCGGATTTATCTATTGCTATTGATCTTTCTATGGGAATGATTTTTACAAAGGTTGTCCAATTAAGATACATTTGTTTTGTTACTCTTTAAATTGGACGCTTAAGCCTTACTTGATTTGTGGGTTACTTGAATTTTTAGGTTCATATTTTGGGTGATTTTATTTTACTTGAGTAACTTTAATAGGCAAATTTTTAGGTTTTTGAATTTTGATCTCGTTACATATCCTCCTTCCCATGGTTAACGATCTCCTCATCGTTGTATTTACTACTTCTCTTTCTATTTTTTGGATTTTGATCCCGTTTTATCATTATTAAAAAAAATTCGTTTTTTTTTAAATTGGCACTTATTATTTGAATTAACTCACATTTAGTAAGACTATATATATATATATATATATATATATATATATATATATATATATATATATATATATATATATATATATATATATATATATATAAATAAATAAAAATAAAATAAATGCATTTATTACCCATCAATTATAAAACAGATGGAGCACAACAAAAGACAAGAAAAAACGCAAAAACACTAATTCTTCTGAAACAAACAAAAAAATAACCAAACACAACAACCAACAGCTTATGCCAACTACTGCTGGAGAATCATAGCCCAGGGATGGGACTTAAGTGTCAAATTATATCGAGTAATCTGCGCTAGGATAGCTTCTTCAGGATTCATGATGCCGTACCGATGCGAAACATATCGAGTGCTTGTCCATGGTGGTAAACGCAACAAAAACTTTGCATACTTGTAGTACACTGAACGCAATTTCAGTCTATCTGTAGCCGTAAATATACGCCAGAATGGGCTGAGGTACAAATAATGGGGCACAACCATAGCATTGTACACCCGGGCCAGCAGACGACGGTCAAACTTCCGCTTATTTGCCAAAATACGGCTATACGTAAATGAAACCCGCTTCTGAAAATGAGAAAGCAGTAACCGCCGCGTCTCTAGTATAGACCGTCCAATAGGAAGGCCCAGATATACAATGCCACCGGCGAGCCCAACAGTAGAAACACCAAGTGTGATGCTTCGACCAGCATCAGATTTCGAATTAAACAGCAGTACTTCAGACTTGTCGGC
The DNA here is from genome assembly GCF_049724085.1 of Artemia sp. Qi Xiang Cuo. Lineage (NCBI taxonomy): Eukaryota > Metazoa > Arthropoda > Branchiopoda > Anostraca > Artemiidae > Artemia > Artemia sp. Qi Xiang Cuo. The sequence continues at coordinate 20,273,800 of NC_142814.1, read as the reverse complement.
ATTAAACTGAAGTCCAATCTGAGCATACTCTTGTTGTAGTCGAGTAAAATTATCTTCTAGTCCTTGCAGAAAGCGGCTCAGGTTCAGTACATCGTCCGCATAACCAATCAAAGATAAATCAACACCGCGCAGAATGTAAGTCATAAGTGACTTCGATTGCGGCTTTACGATACTGTTGTTAAATGCTGTCGGTGACAAAATGGCACCTTGTCTTACCCCCTTCTTTACCGGGAGAAGGGGATTACCATGCGGAGAAACAGCAACATCATTCAACAGGCTAGTGCACTCACTCGCTGGTAAAGGAAGTTTAAGTTCCGCTTTTAGATTTTCATACATGTCAGCCAGTGGGGCTAGAGAGCAGGGATCAACACCGGCCAAACCCATATCCAGTATAATCTCCTCGTGGAGAAGCGAATCAAACGCGCGCCTTACATCATGAGTGGCTAAAGCGATGCTTTCACCGCGGTCTTCTGCGTCAACTAAAGCGGATACTAAAGCAGAAAGAGCATGGCCGCACCCGAGGCGTGACTGAAAACCGAACTGATGGGCCTGAACTGTACATTTAGTACGGAGCTCCTCAATAATCAGATTTTCAAATATTTTACAAAAAACAGTTGAAACCGTTATTGGGCGAAAATACGAACAATCGGAAGGAGGTTTATTTTTCTTTGGGATAGGAGTCAGACATCCAATTGAAAAAGACTCGGGCACAATTCCCAAATTAAATATCATTTGGTAAAGGAGGACCAAATGCTCAATAAACATACCCCCACACCACGACAAATGTTTTGCAGAAATCCCATCATATCCTCTAGACTTTTTTTTCTTCAGTTTCCCAATTGCAGAAATAATCAGACTCTTTGTAATAATCGGTCCCGGACTAGATGCATGCTCAAAGAAATCTTGGAGTCTCGCTTTATAACTATTTTGAAGATGGGGATCCGGAGCAGAAAATTCTTTTTTATAATGCTCAATCCATGAAGAAAGTGGTATAAGAGACGGGGTTTGACTTGGCGCTTCTTTCACAAGACTAGACCACAGCTTATTAGGCCGCGACCGAACTTCTTCCGAACAAGACGAAATAATCGAATTCCGATGCAAAGAGAGCTGCTTTGCAAACTGACGTTTAGTATAGATGTACAGTTTTCTCAGCCACCCATCCCGCGGCTTATCTGCTTCAATCCAGACCGAGAGCCAAAATTTAGCAGAAAAGCAAGCATTGCGCAAGTTACTATTAGTTGACCAACCGGGCTCTTCGGTTCCAGATTTTACTCGCCTAATGGGTACCGCCGATTTTTCTGCAAGGGATAGGGCATGAGTAAGTTCACTACAATATAGATTCAGCCGAATTCGAGAATCCCGCATATTCTGCTTTGAACTCCGCATTAATAAATCAAACGGTACGCGAATTTTCGCCAGAATATCATTACACGCATTCTGGAAGAGATCAGATGACGCCCTATCCCAATCACTAATATAAAACACAGATCGCTTTTTAGCAAACGGGATAAAAGAAGGACCGACATCATCAAACCGAGCACTAAAAAACAGAGGAAAATGATCTGACGTAAAACTAGAATCACTAACACCAACTTCCACAATAGTTACAGATCGCGTGTGACAAACATGGTCTAAATTAGATGTGCTACCCGAATTATGGACGTAAGTAAAGCTCTTATTCTTCGGCGCAACCAAGTAATCATCATCAAACAGACCGAAGATAATACTTGGACGAACAGAATCACCAGAAGAATTAAGTTAGTCAGTTAGGTCACAATTAAAGTCACCAGTCACGATGCAGCATAAGCCCTGCTCTTTTATTTTTCCCAAGCACTTAGATAAACGAGCGACACTAATGGCAAAAAGTCTCTCAGAACGGTCATCGCGATAGTTCGTGGGTAAGTATACATTCAGCACAACCACATTCTGGATTCTAACCGCTAAAAAGTCACTTGCTGAATCAAAGACAGAAGAAGTAAAACATGACTTCACGTAAGTCGCTAGACCACCACAAGGCCGGCCATGAGACTGAGAGCGGCGCGCAGCAACCGAGAACACTTTGTGATTAGTTGATAGTTCCAAAAGGCTCAGGCTCAAAGTGTTTGCAAAATGTTCTTGAATACACACTATGTCACACTTCTATAAAAAGTCCTTCAAAAACACAGACCGACTTAACAGATTTCCATTTATAGTCCACGAGGCAATCGCATAAGAGGCTAAGGGTCCTCGATTCATTTCTTCGCTGGGGTAGGTCTATTTGAAGGGCACCGAACACTGTAACATGTATGACCTCTTTTTTTGCATGTGATACAGAACATATCGTTGTTGCACTTATTGTCCTTACTAGATACGTGGTCAGTGCCACCACAGCGGCCACAGATGGGAGATGCGGCGCAATCTGCCGCCACATGACCGAGTCCATGACAGGAGTAGCAACGTTTCGGTAGGAAATTAAATTCCTCGGCAGGCAGCTTCTCGTAGCCAACGCGGACGGAGTCCGCGAGAAAACGGTCTAGATTCTTTCTGGATTCAAAGTACACCTTGAATACTTTCGAATGTTCGTATTTTCCTATTTCCACTGCTTTTACGGCATTTGGGACAATAGTTTCGACATCCGTGTGGGACATACTATTTGGGACTCGTTTTAGAACTCCGATGAACAAGCGCTCCTTCAGTGACGCTGTAACCGTGGGTGTCCTAGACCTCATATTTTCCATAATCTTCTCTGCAGTCGCCTTCGACTTGACGTAGAGCTTCCAGTCCTGTTTAGTCTTGCGAAGTTCGCTAATGTCGTCAGAATTTGGACATAAACTATCCACGAAACCCTTACGAGCAATTGGGTTGTCTAGAGTCTCTGGTAGGTCTTTCAGTACAACGGCATAGGATGGCTTAGTACTGACATGAGCATGACCATTATTGATAGAGACACTGTTGATAGAAACTTCAGTAGTTGCAGACATACTCGGAACAGCGTAGCTTTGGGCTGAGACGAAGTTCCGGAACTCTAGGCACAAGTCATTTACTTTGCGCGAAAGAGTCGCTGTAACTTCGCCAGGAATAGAGGGTACTTCATCCGGCTCATATATGACGAACTTCGGTAGCTGGACATTATTCTTATCACAGTAATCCAACACTTTCAGAATGTCCGCAAACGTATCCGCTTTCTTCTGCCTATCCGTTTGGCGGGTAGACATCTGTCCCTCGGACCAAATAAACTTCTTTGCCTCATTAATTTTCTCTTCAGGAAAAAATCCGCAACCAGTTTGGATAATGTCAGCAGACGTATTTCCTGTACTCCTTGCCCGTACAGCAAAATTTAAAACCGCATTCATGACTAGTCGATCGGGCGGCATCTTCGTACGAAATGAAATACAGCTCGGCAACAAAGGAACCTAAGAACAAGGGAAGTGTAAGGACCCCCTCAACTGTTCCCCGCAATTTACGGGTAACTTAATACCGGCGGGTACAATACGTCGCTTGCGGGAGGTTCCTTCCCCTCTTCTGCTAGTTCCCAGTACACTTCTTACCGATAAAGAATCAAAAATGGCACAATATAAAATTGAAACTGTAGATGGCGTGCCAATCTACCCGAGAAAAAAGATGGCGCTGGTGAGAATACCCAGTGAAGAGGGCTTATTCTATCAATTGGAGAAGGTCATACAAATACTAATTGACAAAAAAACTAATTTTAGAGTGTAAACAACAACAAGAAAAGACCTCAAAATAATTCAGAAACTTTTTCCAAGTTACCAGCCAAGATGCAAACTCAGACACAACAGCCCTTGAATATACTGCCTTACAGCCTTATATATATATATATATATATATATATATATATATATATATATATATATATATATATATATATATATATATATATATATATATATATATATATATATATATATATATATATATATATATATATATATATATATATATATATATATTTTATATTCCTGATTGCTTTATGTGACTAAATTTATGAAAGCATTACTTAAAAGTCCATCACCTATTCACTCTACTTGGCGAAAGGGCCAAAGAGTTTCTATTAACTAACGCATTTGGTTAAATGATTAAGTATGTAAATATTACTTTCCTCCACATAATACTAAAAATACCTTCACCTGATATGCTAGTAATTCTACATGGTTTAATTTTTTAGTTTCTGCCTTTGCAATTATTCTACTACCTGACATGGTACTGATTACTGAAAATACATCTTTATTACTTTTAGTATTACATTATGCTTCCACCTGACGCTATGTTGATACCATAAGCAACTTATTTCAAGAGTATCCTACTACTTATAAGTTTTTACACACTGATACGTATGATTTAAAATAATTCGCAAGAAAAAAGTTTGATACATTAATAGATTTTAACTTAATATCTGATCACAACAATGGAATAAGTTAGTTTGCACTTGTTTCATCTGTTGTATGATAGGTTTTTCAATGTTCCCTGAATTTAAATGATAAATACGTTATACTTCCCACTTAATTCATAATTCTACGTGTCTATAATATTCCTAGACATTATTACTCTATTTTACGCTTCCATTGAATTAATTACTGTGTCGGCTAATTGTTCATGGTTCGTCTTCGTGGTGTTTCACTTTTTGGCACTTGTTGCTTGGGATAAGCATTTATATTGTTCATAAGTATGACTTCTTGCACAAAATTGTCCGTGCGTGGTTTGTCACATCATATACGAGGGGTTGGTGTTATAGAGTCGTTGAAATGTTTACTAGGTACAAATCCCATGGGGAATTGATTACAGGAAAGGGGTATCCTGATCGCTGGGCTGGGTATCTCTTCTTGGGCATTTTTATCCAACGGGAAAATCTAGTACTCGTACAGTCTATGTTTCTCGTAAATTGTTCACGTTCAGTCTTTCTTTTATTTGAACAAAGAGCTGTGTTACGACATGTAAAGGTAACTATGGTTGGATCAAAACTTGATCTTAGGGCCTTGGCTCGACGCATTGTCTTTGACTCCTGGTCAAATGATACACAATCATTGAGGGATTAATCATGGGGATTATAACAATAATAACTTGGTTGGGTCTCTTCTCTGAACACTTCATTTTGGAAAAATTTAGCACGTACAGTTTATATTTCCCGCAAAATTGTTCATGTTTGGTTCTTCTTCTCATGGAGGTTGGTTTGTTTTTGCGACATCTAATAATGATTGGATAGGGTCAAAACTTAAACTTGGGATCTTATCTCAACATATTGTCTCTGATTTGGGGTTTAAGATACGTAATTTTTGAGGGATTAACTCTAGGATTATTCTTGGTCCTTAGGATTTAATGTTTTGGACCTTGCCGTCTAAGTATAGTTATTTGACGGATATTTATGCAGTTTTCCGACATGACTGGTCGGGGTGGTTCTCTAGATAATCATTGATTCAGAAATATATATATATATATATATATATATATATATATATATATATATATATATATATATATATATATATATATATATATATATATATATATATATATATATATATATATACACATATATATATATATATATATATATATATATATATATATATATATAATGGGGTTTTTCTGCTTGACAATATTATTTGAGATAGTGTTACCTGGTATTAGGTTTTGGTAACTGGGATTGTCATCAGGGTATTGTCTTCAGGGATTTCCTTGGTGAGTACTTATCGGTGGTTGACGAATGATGAGAGTAGATGCTACTGGGTTGTATCTGTTTTGCGTGCTAGTATACCATGAATGAATTTCCACTGCTTACTCCGCTTCCTAGAATATAAATATCTAGGCAGAATCACATGCTCTTTACAATCACGTAATTTAAAACAGATAAGGCAATAATACATAATTTATAAAATATTGTACAGGGACTATTGTTTGAAGTAATAGTCGTGATTAGTCACACTAACAATATCAAATTAATATGGGTAAAGTTAAACTTGAAGATAAAACAAATAAGAGCACTTTTCATGCTTTTTATTTGCATATTGCAGCAACACTGATTGAGTATAAGAAAAATAACGCAACATGAAAATTTCAAGATTAATGCTTATATATATATATTTGGCACATGTTCAGCATTTAATATATTTTAAATGTTACTCAACATTCAATTATTTTAGTATTTACTTTTCAACTATCTAACTACACATGAGGTAGATTACAAGGTTTTATGAGAGGTCTTGATTTACTATAAATTTTCAAGCCTTTACTGCTTACGCGCTTTCGTGCCACTTAAGAAACGCATATTTATCTCTACAGCTGCACGGGCTCACGTAAACAATAAATAGAGAGTTGGGACTGGACATGGCACGAATGAGGACCTCTCCTCCCACTTGCTCGATCATGTCCTCCCTTATTTTTTGGCTTAAGGGTTATCAGGGAGTTCCGGGTTTAGGTTTTGCATCTCACTCGACTCGATGTGTTCTATCTTTGCTCTTTTTCTACGTGTTCTCATAATTTTTCCATAATTCGGGGTTAATAACATTCGTATGGTCAGAGAAATCATGAATACAAAGCCTATTGTTAGGAGCACATTCCACGAAAAATTTGTTGAGAATAGTCCGTATCTACTTTCTACATACGTCAATCTTTGGTCTTCATTAGTAAATAGGGGAATTTGGGAGTCCAAAGCTTCTCTTATTTTTGTAAGCGATAGCATATCCTTGACATTTTCTATTTTTGACCATATTGTGGCATTTACTTCCTCGTTATTAATATTTGGAATGGTTTACGATAAATTGACTGGTTTGAAGTTGATTACGTTAGGGCTTATTATATTCGTGCTCGTCGTCATTAAGGGTGTTTTTACCGTGGCTTCTTTGGTGACTAATCGACAACCTTGTTTTATGGTTATTGTTCCCACGTCTTGTAGAAGTAATTCAGTTCTGTAACTAGGATCGATTCTTTCTGTGTTATTATAACCAGAGATGGTCCCAACTGTTTCTTTTGGGACAGAAAATAGCCACAGATCATTTCTAAGATGAATGAGTATCTCCCGTTTTGTATTTCCTATTAACACTTCGCATGAGTTGGGAATTTCTTCCTGTTGAGTTTCTTTTAAGAATATATCTAACATACAGGATCCAGATTTTACGTTACAAATAGGCAAGGTTAGCTGACATACTAGATTTTTGAATGCTACGCATTCCTTAAGGTTCTGTGGGTCAGCTAAAGCATATTTCCTTTTATCTTGATCGACTAGCAAGTATTCCACTTCGGGGGTGATAGTCATGAACGAATTGGTTATACCTATATTGGCTGGGAATGTAGAAATCTTATATAAGTCATATATGGATTGCTGATTTATTAATGGGATTGTTACTACTGCAAATAACTGTTCGTTTATCTCCGTGATGTGAACCTTTAGTTTGGTGTAATAGTGGAATAGTTTTGCTACTTTTGGTTCCGTGGGTAGATGTAGACTGAATGTTAGATGTGTTTTTATTTCATCTAAGATGCTTTTTAGGTTCGAAGGATCTACTAGATCGTAGGATAGGATTCCTCCAGTAAGGGCAAACAACGCGAATTCAAATTTGCTAACATTAGTTGATAGGCTAAGTAATTACATTTTCACTATGTCAAGAGACACCATGGTGAGGCTCGAATCTGATATCACACGATCCACTTCGTTCTTCAAATAATTCATTATATTTACTGTCTTTGAGATTTTCTTTGAGATTGCTTCAATTTTATCCCGCTGATAGTTAGCTATGCTGGCTTGTATTTTTTGGACATGTAAGGTCACGTTCATTGCGTTATATAGTCTTCTTATACTTTCTCTTAGGATATCCAGGTCTTCTTCGGTTGACAGCCCAAATAAGCGTGAAGCCAATTCTCCTACGATTGGTATTAGAGTAGCTGATCTGCGCTATTTGCTTTTTCGATAGAATACTTCGAAGATTCTTGTGGTACTTTGCTTTAACTTTTGTATTTCTGTGTTGAATAATTCAAATAATGCTTGCAGTCTGTGCCTATACAATATTAGATTGGTGAATTGATACTCTTAGGGCGTTTTTCTCATTTAGTTCAGGTAATGATTCGACGTAGTCTTTGGTTGGTTCGTCGACCATGGCTAGCCTGGCACACATATATTTACCGTCAATTGTCCAGCATTTTTTGGGTATGTATATTTCTTTCTTTTTATTTTCGGAAATTTTCTTTTTTCTATCAGAATTGTATCCTTGAACTAATATAGTTTGTGTCTTGGTATGCAATACTGGGAGTCTTGCTGTTAAGTTTATATACATCTTGCCAAAGGAGTGAGTATACGTAAATGTTGGTCCTGTGGACCTTGTCCATCTTGTAAACGTCGTTGGTTTCAAATTTGTCAGTGTAACTAATCTCTCTTGCGATACTTTATTGAGTTTGATTAACTCTGGACTTGCATTGGTTGTGGTTTCCAATAGTGAGGGCTGTATTTACTCGGTTCTTGTCTCGGGTTTGGGTGTGGTTGTCGTGGTATCTTTCCTTCTTCGTGGCTTGTCGATATTTTCCTTTTTTCCTTTTGGTAATATTTTCTTAGTAACGTTGGTCGCGGTATGATCTTGCCATAGTTGCTTAAGGTATGTCCATATACTTGCTAATTCATTCAACATGGCTTAATTCCCATCATAGAGTTCATTTTTCCTGGAAGTAGTCAAGGAGGAACTTGTGGTGGATTTTATCGTACTATGTTTGTTCATGGAACCGTCCACATTACTTAATGCTCTTCTTTTTTGTATTTCTCTGTTGTTAGTTCCTAGAGCCTTATCAATTTCTGCCATTTTCTTGTCAAAGTCATCTATTATGAATTTCGATATTAGTTTAGGAATAATGGGGGGTAGATCTCCTTTATTGTCCTTGTGGTGCATGTATTTCGTTGATTGCAGGCTCTTATCCGATTTTAAGAATTGGAATATAGTCATTTAGTTCATTAGTATTTTTATCTAGTCTCATTACTTGTTGAAACAAGGTTTCGAACGGTTTGGGATCCAGTTTCATAAATATTTTCCAGGCATTGTGACTTGCAAGTAACGAATTCCCGTGTTTGAAGATTATTCCATGCTTTACGATATCTTGGGCTACGGTTTGGGCAACGAGGATTGTCATGAAATTTGTTAGCCACATCTTTTTTTTCGTTGTTTATGGAATTAATTTGTCATTAATTATAATATGGGTCAAATCCTTATGACTGTTAATCGAATGAGAATTTAAATTCTTATTATATGAAAAAAAAATTCTATCGGGAAAATTAACAAGGTGAAATTAAGATTCGGGGTGATAGAATTAATTGATTGCTTGTGGTACATATACGGCTGATTCATAAGTTGGGGGGGGGATAGTTATTTTGGATGGTTTCATTCACGAATTTTCCTTTTAACCTAAAGGGTGTGTGGGTTGACTTTGATTTATAGCGTACCAAATTATTTCAATCGAGAATGTTTTATTAATTTTTGGTTGCTTGTGATTTTGATTCATTAGTTTTTATTCTTTTAAAGATAATTTATTTTCTTTTCGCACTATATATTACGCTTTTTGGATTGTAGAGATATTATTTGTAATATTTTATTTCTTGGAGTGGGTCGTGTTGACCTTGATATTTTACGCAGTTTGAATTTCCCTCAATCTTGTAAACTAATTTTTGTTTTCTACATTTGTCTAGAAGCAATAAATCTGTCTGACATGGACCCTTAACGTACCAGTACCGAACTTTATATTGTTTTTACAATTTTCTTATCTCATGTTGTATATATAGAAGGTACTTGCCCTTTCTGTTGTTATATTTTATTCCCAATTTTCCTCTCGCGGGTCGATATTTGGGTGTATTTGCCAATTGTAGTCCAAAACGATAGGATCCTATGTTGTATTCTCTTAAATCATATTTGACGTCCCATTTTTTTGCGAACATTTCTTTCCCTGATTTATTCACAATAAGGATTGCTGCAGAGTATATCATATTTTCTTTCGCTTGCTTGATAGTTATAAACTCTGTGTCAATAATTGCCTTGGCCATTGTTCTGAAATCAAATGTAGTTTCTATTGGCTTTTGTCTAGTTATTTTTATTCAAGTTTAGTTACAATCAGGGTTTACTCTAGGTCGAGGTCAAACTACCTTTTCGCCAGTATTTCCTCATACTTGGGTACTTATTCGTTCGACGTAATTCGATACTTCTAAAGCTCCATATTAAGGGGCGACCATACTTGAAGCGACCTTCCTAGCTCTCCCATAGTAAGCGTTTTGAGTTTGCCTGACATTAATAGTTGAGGCAGTTAGGCGGTCTCAGTCTTTTCTAATAGAATAGAATCAGGTGAACATTTTGATTTAGCAAAATGCTAAAGCCGACACCTATTTTTCTGAAATCCCAAAAAAACTCAAAAACCTATTTTGGGTTTGCCTGCAAGATCGCTGCAGTCAATATTGTTGTAATTGGTACTTAAAAATGCAGCGAAAAATATTCTATTGAAGCGGTTGCAGCATATTTTTGTAAAAACACTTGCTGACTGCAGTCCCTTCGAATACTTTACATACCAACGTTTCAAATTGCTTATCACCCGACAAAGAGCCTAAAATACTTGGAATCAAACGGATGTGGGCGCATAAATTATGCTGAGGGGGTTAACGCTTCCTTTTGTTCAAAAGCGGTCAGTTGGACTTTGATTTAGTGAAGCTTTAGCTCTTGAAATGATTTATTTGGTGTGTATAATTTGAAAGCGTTAGCTTGAGAGTTGGAAATTCGACAAATTGTGCGAATAAGTTGGATGTACTGGGAAAATATAACTAATATTGAAAGCGTAAGGAACCCCTGGAAGTCGCCCTCTTCGAGTTTGTTTACTGAAGTCTGTGTGAAATCTGATACCTTTGTCTTTGAGCCTTTTTGCCGACCAGGAAAAGGGCTCGAATCGGCCAAAACGGTTTTGGACTGGCGTCCCCCCTTAACCAATAATGAATATTTACTTTTGAATGGAATGTAATGCAGCTTCAGGTCGAGGTTGAACTACTTTTTCACCAGTGCCACCTTGCACTTCGCTATTTGTGTATTCAAACGTAATTCGATTCTCTAAAGTTCCATACAAGCTTAAAAGTATTGAGATTTTCAAGAAACTACCTTTTTTTGTCAATTTGAAGAACAATATATTTAAATCTTTGGATATTCACTCTCTGACTCATAGTTTTACATAATCTTAATACATTACTAGTTTATTCATATAATGCAGTTTTCAAATAATAATTGGTCTACCTAGACATAACACTTTAGATAATATTGGTTGGGTCTTCTATTATTTATTTTGACAGAATTATTTATATACACAATTTCTTCCACGGATGTCGGCTTTCAGTTTAAGTATGGGTGCATCGTCAGGCAGTACCGCTTGAAGATGTTAACATATTGGTAAGTCGATAATTTTCCCTTGATGATACGTGGGGACTGAGAAATTTGAGTTCGTATACTACGTTATTTTTACCATTTTTATCGTATTCAAATGCATTAAATATACTAATAATTGGGTTGGGAGGTTCAAGCCTTCCAATGTGGCAGTTATGTCATTTCTTAGCATATTTTGTCGAATGACTTTCCGACACCATTGAGATAATGACAACGGGTCTTTTTTATTTTTACCACGGAAGAACTTAAGTTTACGTGCGACTGGCAACAACATAGCTGCTCGCGCACAATTATTGTTAAGCCGGGGAATATTTTGATTCTGAAACTTTCGTCTTGTTGGAAGAAATTTAGGATTATTTTCTTTACATCTTTATAATCTCTCGGGGTGATTTGAAAAATAGTGGATCCTATTGCAGGATTTATTGGGTTTAGGTATGTGTTATTTACGCAGTTGACAAATAGGGCCTTAAAGAAGCTTTCTGCTTTTAGCATATGCCCTTGGTCTATTAGAATGGAGAGAAATTTAACGGGCCAAATTGTAGTTATGTTCTTATCGTCTGTAATTACGTTTCAGACCGTAGTTCGTTTCATAAGATCGTTTCAATTGGTATGATCAGGATGATTGTCTAGCTATAGACTCTTGGTTTAATAAAAATTATTTTGAATTACAGTATTTTGCGGAATAGAAGTATTTACGTAATAGCTGTATACCCTTCATTTAATAAGGTTTGCGTTAGATTACCGTAGTCAAAGGATAGTAAATGATTATTTAATAGTAATATATTTTCAATTTGAAAAGTAATTATGTTAAGTTACAGTAGTTTAAGGTATAGTAATGATTACGTAATAGATATATCCTTTTAATTTAACCCTGATTATCATGGGTTATAGTCATTAACTGGGCCTTTTTTATTTTATCTGTTATTTAATTTTTTATTAGTATTTATGGGTTCCTTTTCCTGTTCGAGTTGTTCTTCGTAAGGAAATACTTTGGCACGGCGCTTGACCACACAATTATCCGACTGCGTTCCCGCCCCCTGTCAAAGTATTCCCCACGTCTCGGACTTCTTGTTCATCTTCATTCCAGGTTCCCATATGGTTATTTTTGTTAAAATGATTCTTCTAATGGTAGGGGTAATGTTGGGTAATTCTTGTGGGAAACTTTTAATAGAGAGTTGATTTTCTCATGAGAGTTTCCTGGTCCAACCATAATGACTAATGGGGTAAAAGCTTCACAGGTCACATCCGTTGACCAGCGGGCCCCCATGGCGTAGGGTCATTTCGTTTAACTGTAGTTTGTAACTCTTTATTATTCAACAATCACATCTCCTATCTGGGTAGTAGTTTCAGAGATTCAGTGGTCAAATTGGTGGCCGAGGAATAGTAGACACCACCGCCGTCGCCATGACCACAACTTCCCACGACTGAGGATCTATCTGTTTGTAGGAAAAATTTATAATCCCTTGCTAAGCGATTCCTTGTTATGTAATTACATCTCGTATCTGTATAGTTGTTACTCAAAGGAAGATGAGAATCAGGTGCTTGCGTAGTGGGATAATATACGCCACGCCAATCCCTGGTCTCAACTTCCCATGGTTGGGGGTCCATCCGTTTTCACAAATGTCTCTTTAATCCCAGTGGCTATTTTGAATAAATCGTCCTTCATCGATTTCCAAGCATTTCATGGGGTTTTTTGCTGAATATTTGGTTATTTCATTCTTATATGAGAGTTTCGCCGTGTATATTGAGCTTTTATTACTTATCGAGTGTAAAAAAAATTTTTATTATCTCCCGGAGTGTGAGGGATATCCCTACTGGTTTTTAGCTAAAAGTGTCTTTTTACTTAGTTTTGAGTGGGTTCTCGAGCTTAAATCTTTAAAGAAAGAATTGTAGCATATTTTACGTGAGGTAAATTAGTATTTTGTTCATTTGACCGTTCGCGTGATTATCTTAATTCTTTAGTGACGGCTAAGTTCTCTGTCTAAAGTGTTGTGACGGAAATATTTATAGTAGAATCTAGCATAGGGTCTTACTCTCTGTTAATCCCGTCAGCACTAGTACTGAATAAATACAAACGAGAAATTAACAGAAAGACAAACGGTACATATATAAAAGGGCTGGATTTAATTATGCGAGAGAGTTAAAAATACAAATAAACAATCCTCCCCAATATTACCGTAATTCTTGAACGTTAAATCAAGACCACAATATTTAATATTGTGGTAAATGTCAATGTAACGGGAACCTTTGAAACTAAATCCGTGCTATAGTTCTCACGGCTGTAAGAATAATGTGGTGGTTTTAGCCTAGTTCTCGAGGAATTGCGTAAAAATAATGCGCAATCCAAATTATATATGTTTTCACAAAAGACGCTGGTTCTGCAAGGTTTACTGTAAGGTGGGTAGGTCTAAATTGGACAAATATAAGCCTGCCAATGCGCAGACTAACAGACGAAGTCCATTGCAGAATAGCGAGTTAAAAATACAAATAAAAAATCCTCCCCAATATTACCTTAATTCTTGAACGTTAAATCAAAACCACAATATTTAATACTTTTTACTAACCTTGTGAGGTGATCACGGCACCTGACTCTTACCAAATCCTGCTCCCTTGAGAAAGGAGCGTAACACAGTGGTTTTGCAATGTGTACTATCCATAAGAATTCAACTTGAAAAATATTTTTTTTAGGCTATTTAAAGGGTTCAAACACCAAGTTCTTTGAAACATATAAGTATGAACTGAGAATAAGAAAAACGTAGTAAGTATTTATACAGAGGCGAAAGTGACACAAGAATATATCAAAAATATAATCAAACAATGGGAGAAGCCAGAAAAATTAACCTAAACTTGTTGCAAATCGTGACTATGGTAAACATCAGATGAAGAATAACTGTCTCTTGACAAAAGGGTAGAAAGTATCGCGATAAATCTAAAGTATCACAAGAAGTTTCTCTTTAAGACAAACATCTGTAAAAAAAAAAAATACCAAGCTAGGAGAAAATACGTATTAAATTTAGGGTAATTAACATTTTGTACCTTAGAGACTAAAATCAATTCAAAAATCAGAGCAAGTCTGCCCCAAAACCATTACAACACTCTGATAGCTTCAAACTTGTAAAATATCGCGATATAACTAAAAAAAAGTAACAGAAAATATAGGCAATGTTATAATCAAATGCATGAGCCCCCTTCTTTTGTCGCGTGGCACTTTTCGTGTGGCACCACCGTGGCACCGACCTGCGGCACCACGAAATACAGAGTAGGCAAATCGAACGGTTTCCTTTCAGAAATGTAATGAGTCAAAGCATAATACTACTTGAATGATTTATAAACAAAAGGAAAGAGATTAGTAAAATTGAAAATATATGACAATTCCGAGTTTTGTGGAGACAAGACTAGCCCACGCTAAACAAAATAAGAACTCTAGTCACGCGGGCTAATTTTACGATTATATTCTATAAGGCAAATAAATTTGTATGCCTTATGCCAGGCGCCCATTCAAACGCATACACAGATCCATGCAAAATTCTAGGTAATATCATACCTCTGCCACGTGGCACTATCTCTGCCACTGAAGCAGAATAACCCGACACATTAAACATTGATAAAGTATTCACTTGAACTGTAAAATCTATTCTTTATTAACTAGCCTTCGTATTCCACCAATTTTTGCACAATTCTGAAATAGCCTGAAATAAGGAGTTTATCCCTACATATTCTAATGGGGGGGGTTTCTTTATTTCTTTTCGTATATTTTATACCATGGCTCGAGGGGGGAAAACTCGTGTGACGGGGGATTAAAGCAGCGGTTCAAGTGGGGAGCACATATTAATGGCCATACTGAATCGAAATCAGACTACTTGGATTCAGGTTCCCTTGAGAGCGGTTGGAGCCACAAGGACTAATTATCTTGAGAAATACTAACATAAAGAGACAAAATTAAGAAAGTAATGTATTTATTTTTACTCACATTAGCGGTACAAAGCTGGTTCAGGAATATCAAAATTATCTGTATTACACTCCACTGTCATAGGCACTTGGACAATGTTATACACTGAGGCATATACAATGTAACATGGGTTTATCAATGTTCTGATAATAATTGTCAAAAACTATCAATAGTTAGATCACTTACATTAGACTGTTCTCAAACTCTACTCGAAGACTGGTCAGGCCGCGCAATCCTACAGGCCGCGCCAATTCTAATGGGGGGTTTTCTTTATTTCTTTTCGTATATTTTATACCATGTTTTGAGGGGGGAAAACTCGTGTGACGGGGGATTAAAGCAGCGGTTCAAGTGGGGAGCACATATTAATGGCCATACTGAATCGAAATCAGACTACTTGGATTCAGGTTCCCTTGAGAGCGGTTGGAGCCACAAGGACTAATTATCTTGAGAAATACTTACATGAAGAGACAAAATTAAGAAAGTAATGCATTTATTTTTACTCACATTAGCGGTACAAAGCTGGTTCAGGAATATCAAAATTATCTGTATTACACTCCACTGTCATAGGCACTTGGACAATGTTATACACTGGGGCATATACAATGCAACATGGGTTTGTCAATGTTCTGATAATAATTGTCAAAAACTATCAATAGTTAGATCACTTACATTAGACTGTTCTCAAACTCTACTCGAAGACTGGTTGTAAACTGATTTTTGACTGGTTCTAGACTCCTTATTGACTCGTTATCGGCTGGCCCAAAATTGCTAAGTTCTACTAACTATACTCTCCAATTTCGCCTGAGGTTACATTCAGGCGTTGCTAAAACATGTTTTACATTGGTCCTATTGGTTCATAGTATGTCCTATATTTCTATTGGACAGGGATACACCAATTGAATACTTCAATTTTGATACGATATATCACGAGCTATAAGACGAGCTATAAGACTTCACTTTGGAATTTTTCTTGACAAATAAAGTATTACTTTTGTAAATTTATTGCTAAAGACATGTCACTCAGTTTCCAGATGGCTTATAATTTATCACGGTGAAACTCGTTAAGGGACAATACAACTTAGTTATATTGGAATACCTAATCCTAAACTTAGTTTCAGAATAATGGAACTAGATTACACGAAAATACTTTGTATCTCTAGTGACTATTTTTTTTTTGTATGATAAATTCTACCTTCTCTTGACAGTTTGGGAATTCAAGCTCTTAAAATTTAAACTACATTGTTGGTCACCTGTCATGTAACATTTGGTCACGCTGATATTTATTGTATATTTTGGAGACACAGAGGCGGGTTTATTTATTGCTATTGCACTTTCTGTGGGAAAGATTTTTTACATAGGTTTTCCAAGTAAGATACATTTGTTTTGCTACTTTTTTAAATTGGACACTTAAGCCTTACTCGATCTGTGGGTTACTTGAATTTTTAGGTTCATATTTTGGGTGATTTTATTTTACTTGAGTAACTTTAATTGGAAAATTTTGAGGTTTTGAATTTTGATCCCAATACATATCATCCTTCCCATTGTTAACGATGTCCTCATCGTTGTGTTTACTACTTCTCTTTATATTTTTTGAATTTTGATCCCGTTACACACGCTAAAATGATTATCACCGAGTACAAATACAGAAATAAACCATTTTTGTCCGACCAAGAAATGTTATACCCACCAAGTTTGCTGGGTATAACAGCTAAGTACCCAAAAGCGTAAAACCATTCAATACTCCAAGTTTAGGTTCTTAGACCTCTGCAGGTCTGAATGCCCTCGGAACTGTGCCAATGGGACAGCATTAACCTGGAATCAAATAATTACTTAGTCTGGCTTAAAATACAAAATGAACATACCGTAGTCTAATCTAGATTTAAAAAAATTATCGAACCTGTTTTTCATTATTATGTAATTAAACAGTATGTCTATCAACACGATACTTGGCATTTAGAGGAAAATTCTCCCTGGTTGATATTATACTGAGCTTGTGGACGAAGTAGATGACTCAGTCTTTAAAAAAGACGGTATTTGTTTTTAGATAAATTAGAACCTGCCATTAAAATCAACATTAAATTTTGAACTGAGAAAGAAGGTGATCACAAGAGAATGGAAACTTTAAACTGCTGCAAATTTATCATCAAAAGTAATACAAAATGGGGTGATGCAAATTATTAAATAGCGATGCTTTGCTGACAAAAGTAATTTAGGGGAGATTGGATGAGGCCATGTCCCTCCTATCGATAACAAGTCGGTACTCATCTGTTATTACATCACCATACGACTTTGTTACCAGCAAAGAAAACTAACACTGGAAAGCAAAACAATACCATGGCCACGATCGCAGCTTATATACATCTTTTAGTATCAAAGCATATAAACCGCACGAAGTTGAAAATGGGATGATGCAAGTATTCATAATTTGATGAAACACAGGGAACAGGCGGGGACTAAGTTTCTCCATCAAAATTTACTGTCTTCGGTCAGGGCAGCTTCAAATTTTCTGTGCAGATTTTTTTTGGGGGGGTGGGTGGGTGGGGGGTGACAGTGTGTTTTTATTTAGAAGTAGGGGTATTACTCACCCTCGCTCCCTAGCCCAAGTCTTTCAGAACTTGTAAATGACACTATTTAGACAACCTCCCTCCCTCTAATGTAGCAAAATTTACAAAATATATGCAAGAAAGTGAAACTGTGTTAAAATACAAATTACCAGGTATGTATGCAGGCTTTTCTTAAGCAGGGGTACTACTCACCCTTGCTCCCTAGCCCAAGTCTTTCAGAACTTTTAAGGGACACTATTTAGACAACATACCCCCCCTAATGTAGTAAAATTTGAGAAATATATGCAAGAAAGTGAAACTTTGTTACAATACAATCTACCAGGCATGTAGGCAGGCTTTTCTTATGTAGAGAGGGAAATAAGCTGTGGAACACGCAAAAATGTAGAATTGAATTGGAGGTCCGATAAATAATAGTAAAGGTTTTTATTTATAATACCCTCCCACATGGAAATTACCCCCTGCCATCCTATAAAATCCCACCCCCCTTGGCTGGGTGTCTCAAGTCACTTTCGACTTAAAAAACGAATTAGAACAAACCTCAAAGAGTGCATTTTAATGCCAAAACATCCCAACTCTCATTGAGCCTTCAGATAAATACGCACTAGAGTAGAAAGGCCTCATGAGGTCCGAGGGGGGCTCCATATATGGGCATAGAGTCCCTAGGGAGAACACCTGTGCTGTCAGTTCGACGAGCACACCATATATGGGCTTAGAGTCCCTAGGGAGAACACCTGTGCTGTCAGTCCGACGGGGCACCATATATGGGCATGGAAACCCCAGAGACAACACGTTTTTCTCACTGAGAATGAAAAAACAGGATTTTTCTCACTTTGATGTATTTCCAAGGAGAACTGTCTCCGGGCGAAGAATTGTCTTTGGAGTTCGCCCGGGAGAATTGTTTCCGGGTGAAGTTTATTAATTTCTTTTGTGTTCGTCCAGGAGAATTGTTTCTGAGCAAAGTGTTTTAATGTCTGACGGGTGATGTCAAGGCTAATTGATTTGTCATGGAAGGGGAATTAATTTGTTGTTTCTAAGGGAAATTATTGATTCACGAAAGGGGAATTAATTTGTTGTTTCTAAGAGGAATTATTGACCCACAAAAGGGGAATTAATTTGTTGTTTCTATGGAGAATTATTGATTCACGAAAGAGAAATTCATTTGTTGTTTCTAAGGGCAATTATTGATTCAAGAAAGTGGAATTAATTTGTTGTTCCTAAGGGGAATTATTGATTCACGAAAGGGGAATTAATTTGTTGTTTCTAAGGGGAATTATTGATTCAAGAAAGGGGAATTATTTCGGCGAAACAGTTAGAGACATTTTAAAAGATGATTTTAGAAGATATTTTAGAAGAGGATTTGAGGGTGAAACTCAATGGTCGTTATAATACACAAGTTGTATTTGAACAGTGTTGTGAGGTTCTCTACCCCAACCCCAAAGGGCTCCGATCCCCCTACCCCAACCCCGAAGGAACTCCCCGGTCTCCAAAGGTCCCCGGGCCCCCTGCACCCCCAAAGCCCTACCGAGGCCTTCCATTCCCCCTTGCTTATTGAATTTTTTTAAGTTTTTTCGGACTCAATTTTTTAGACTTAGAAATTATCCAACAATTTTCAGGTTTTTTCTTTAACTCATTGGCATAAAGTTTTAGCCTAGAGTCTTAGCTTAGTTTTATTTAGAACTGAAGTTTACTTTAGTTTTAGTTAAGAGTTTAGAGTTTTAGCTTAGAGTCTTAGCTTAGAGTTTTTGTTAGAGTTCTAGTTTAGTTTAGTTTTAGTTAAGAGTTTAGAGTCTTAGCTTAGAGTTTTTGTTAGAGTTCTAGTTTAGTTTAGTTTTAGTTAAGAGTTTTAGCTTAGAGTCTTAGCTAAGAGTTTTAGTTAGAGTTGAAGTTTAGTTTAGTTTTAGTTAAAAGCTTAGAGTTTTAGCTTAGAGTCTTAGCTTAGAGTTTTTGTTAGAGTTCTAGTTTAGTTTAGTAATAGTTAAGAGTTTAGTTTTTAGCTTAGAGTCTTAGCTTAGAGTTTTTGTTGAAATTCTCGTTTAGTTTAGTTTTAGTTAAGAGTTTAGAGTTCTAGCTTAGAGTCCTAGTTTAGAGTTTTAGTTAGAGTTGAAGTTTAGTTTAGTTATAGTTAAGAGCTTAGAGTTTTAGCTTAGAGTCTTAGCTTAGAGTTTTATTTAAAGTTTAAGTTTAGTTTAGTTATAGTTAAGAATTTAGAGTTTAGCTTAAGAGTCATAGCTTAGAGTTTTTGTTTTTAATTTAGTTTAGTTTTAGTTAAGAGTTTAGAGTTTTTTAGCTTAGAGTCTTAGCCTAGAGTTTTTGTTAGAGTTCTAGTTTAGTTTAGTTTTAGTTAAGAGCTTTAGCTTAGAGGCTTAGCTAAGAGTTTTAGTTAGAGTTGAAGTTTAGTTTAGTTTTAGTTAAGATTTTAAAGTTTTACCTTAGAATCTCAGCTAAGAGTTTTATTTAGAGCTGAAGTTTACTTTAATTATAGTTAAGAGTTTAAAGTTTTAGCTTATAGTCTTATATTAGAGTTTTTGTTAGAATTCTAGTTCACTTTAGTTTTAGTTAATAATTTATAGCTTTTACCTTAGAGTTTTTGCTTAGAGTTTTTGTTGAAGTTATAGTTCAGTTTAGTTTTAGTTAACAGTTTAGAGTTTTAACTTAGACTCTTAGCTTAGAGTTTTTGTTAGATGTGAAGTTTATTTTAGTTATATTTAAGATTTTAGATTTTTAGCTTAGAGTATTAGCTTAAAGTTTTTGTTAGAGTTCTAGTTTAGTTTAGTTATAGGTAAGAGTTTGAAGTTTTACCTTAGAGACTTCGCTTAGAGTTTTAGTTTGGTTTAGTTTTAGTTAAAAGTTTAGAGTTTTTTAGCTTAGAGTCTTATCTTAGAGTTTAACTTAAAGTTGTAGTTTAGTTAAGTTTTAGTTGAGTTTAGAGTTTTTAGCTTAGAGTCTTATCTTAGATTTTTTATTAGACTTCTAGTTTAGTTTAGTTTTAGTTAAGAGTTTAGAGTTTTAGCTTAGAGTCTTAGCTTAGAGTTTTAGTTAGAGTTGTAGTTTAGTTTAGTAATAGTTAAGAGTTTAGTTTTTAGCTTAGAGTCTTCGCTTAGAGTTTTTGTTGAAGTTCTAGTTTAGTTTAGTCAAGGAGGCACACTAGTGCCTCTATAAAGAGGCGACCCACCACAATGTTAAGCGATTTCAGGTCCTAGAGGTCGCAGAGAGACGGCGGTAATTGCATTTTGTAGCCCAAGCTCAAACTAAGAAACTTGCAAAATTTCATCCTCCTCCGACTTTTTCTTCATGGGGTAAACTGGGCCGGAAGTTTCGACCCTCCCACCACAGCCCCCTTTAACGTTGTTCGATTGGGCTGAAATTTAGAGGTTAAGCTATCCTAGGGCCCGGGAGCTTATCCTCGAAATTTCAGCTCAATCCGATCACTCCTTCCCTGTTTTCAAAAAACCAAATATAGCCACTTAAAATTCATTTCTTTTTTTTCTTAGCCATGCCTACAGGCCACAGTTGGCAACGGATCCGGGTGAATGAGGACTCATTCGAAGCAAAATTCGACCTGTTAGGGCCTTTTGATATTTTCAGACCGAAAAAATTATCCCCCGAATTTACATTTATGAAAAACCTCGTTTTCCTATAATAGCCCATGTTAGTTTTTCCCACCACAACCCCCCTTTAATGTTGTCTGATCGGGCTGAAATTTAGAGGATAAGCTTTCCTGGGGCCTGGGAGCTTATCCTCAAAATTTCAGCTCAATCCGATCACTCCTTCCCTGTTTTCCAAAAACCAAATATCAAGTTTTGCTTGCGTCAAAAAGATTCCCCTTACTAAAAAACAATTACAGTTATGTCTCTTTAGTGCAGCGGTTGATACTCCTGGCTGTCAGGCGGAAAACCCGGGTTCGATTCACCGTTAGATAAAATTTTTTATATACTGAATTTAAATTTAAAAAAAGAAACTCAGTTTCTTTCTTAAATTATTTGAAAAAATTACGTTTTCTAAAGAGTTAAAGAGGCTGAGTTACAAGGTCGACCCTTAAAATACCCTGTCGATAAAGAAAAGAACAATACACAATCATCTAACAGTTAGTCAAGCAATAATAAGTAATAAACTGTACAAAAACGTGCAGAAATTATTTGAAAAAAACTACATTTTCTAAAGAGTTAAAGAGGCTGAGTTACAAGGTCGAACCTTAAAACGTACAGGGATTAGGAGGCGCAGTTGGGGGCTGCCGCCCCCAAACCCCCGCTTTCGCAGCCTGTGAATAAAAAAAGTTTTTTAAAGTGAAAGTAAGGAGCGACATTAAATCTTAAAACGATCAGAAATTATTCCGTATATGAAAGGGGCTGTGCCCTCCTCAACGCCTCGCTCTTTACGCTAAAGTTTTTATTGTTTAAAAAAAAGAGTTGTGAGAAAGTCAAACTTTAGCGCAAAGAGCGAGGCGTTGAGTAGGGCACAGCCCCTTTCATATACGGAATAATTTCTGATCGTTTTAAGATTTAATGTCGCTCCTTACTTTCACTTTAAAAAACTTTTTTTTTATTTACAGGCTGAGAAAGCGGGGGGTTTAGGGGACGGCAGCCCCCCAACTGTGCCTCCTAATCCCTGTACGTTTTAAGGTTCGACCTTGTAACTCAGCCTCTTTAACTCTTTAGAAAACGTAGTTTTTTTTCAAATAATTTTAGTTAAGAGTTTAGAGTTCTAGCTTAGAGTCCTAGCTTAGAGTTTTAGTTAGAATTGAAGTTTAGTTTAGATATAGTTAAGAGTTTAGAGTTTTAGCTTATAGTCTTAGCTTACATTTTTAGTTAGAGTTGAAGTTTAGTTTAGTTATAGTTAAGAATTTAGAGTTTAGCTTAAGAGTCATAGCTTAG
This sequence comes from Artemia sp. Qi Xiang Cuo, assembly GCF_049724085.1. NCBI lineage: Eukaryota > Metazoa > Arthropoda > Branchiopoda > Anostraca > Artemiidae > Artemia > Artemia sp. Qi Xiang Cuo. The sequence goes on along the minus strand of NC_142814.1, from coordinate 20,251,035 downwards.
AGTTTTTGTTTTTAGTTTAGTTTAGTTTTAGTTAAGAGTTTAGAGTTTTTTAGCTTAGAGTCTTAGCTTAGAGTTTTTGTTAGAGTTCTAGTTAGTTTCATTTTCAGTTACCTGCGAGCAGTCACGCAGAGAGGTTCTCCGTGCCGAGTGAATGAATTCGTATTAAAAAAAAAAAATCGCAGTGTTATACTAAAAGAATACTATACCGAAATTTCAGAGTGTTATAGTGAAGGGACACTGCAAGCTGGTTTTTGGAGAATTTTCATTTTGACGAAAGTGGGCCCCGACTGATAGCTGGCTATATTACATGAAAGCGGCCCTTACGTGTAAGTATCACTCAATGCCTTTCTAGTTTTATTTAGGCAGTGTGGTATTAATTGTTAGCAATATATCAGTGACAAAAGACCATTTTGACCGCCGTATGGATGAGCTTCAACGTTTGATTTCAAAGCTCCAAAATGAAAATAAAGTACTGAGAGCAGAAAATAAACTGCTAAGGACTGAGCTGGTTCATGTCAAGACTACTGCCCTGCGATCGGATATGTACGCTCGAAGAAACAACATTCTTATTCACGGTGTTGAAGCTCCGCAAGGAACAGAAAATCTCCGAGAAACTCTAGTGACATTTTTTCAGTCTAAGCTAGGAATTACAGATGCTGATCAGCTAAGTATGGGTACATTGTATTGTATTTCTAAGAAGACGGCTCCCTCCCAATCTGGAACTGGGCCGAGCCTTCGAAGTAATTCACAAAAGCAGAAAGCTATCGAGCCTATCTTTATTAGCCTCTCAGACACTGAACGCTCAGCTATTATAAAAGAATGTGGAAAGCTGAAAAAAACGGGTTTCAGTGTGTCAACAGACTTGCCAGTTGAGCTTGGTAAACAAAGAATAGAATTACTAGCGCTCGGGTACAAGCTGAAAAGTTCTAAATTGTCAGCAGAAAAGGTTGCAGAAACTCGTGTTGTTCAGCGAGGAATAAGACTATGGTTAGAGGTAAAAAAGTCGCGAAATTTACAATGGACTAAATCTCCTGATAACTGCTTTGATCCGCTAAAGTTGGCAGTACCCACCGAAATGGACGAGACCAACTCTGATGCTTCGAATGATTTATGTGTGAGCTGATTGTTCTTGTCATATAGGTCCGTCTGCTGTCCTCGAAGATATATAGGAAAAATATGATAAAGCTAGTTAAGAGTTTTTTTTTATTTATTTATTTTATTTATTTTTTTTTTTTTACTATTTGTTATTGGGGCTACAGCAGCGGAAACGGAAAAGAATTTCATTGTTGATTGTCATTGATGAATTAGTTTTTTTTTGCCGCTTGCCGAAATGAGTGATTTGTTTTAAAGAAATGTTTCATTTTCCAATTTACTGTGTTTCTTGTGTTAATCCATGTTTGTTTACATCAGTTTTTTGTTGCAGTTTCAATGAAGTTCATTCGAGTGTGTGCATTTCTCACGGCTCTCCGCTTTGCTCCAAGATGCGACCACATTCCCCAGAGAGTTTTGGGTAAGTTTTGAGTTCCTTGTCTTCATCCCCGAGGCCCACTACCTTGCCAGCAGCTCAAAAAAATTAGAACAGTTAGAAAAGTCATCCTTAAGTTTGGAAGAAATTTTTGATAGTGTAATTAAAATGATTGTTCTTTTTTTTAGTGAAAATGAATTTCCTCGAAGTAAATATATTCAGTTAATGATTATGCCCAGGGATGCTCTGAATGTCAGCTCAGCATAGTTCAGCTCAACTGCCAAGGATTATGTTCGTCACTGACAGATGTAATGACCATGTGCTTACAAATACGACCTGACGTTCTTGGACTGTGTGAAACATTCCTGTCGAGGCAGACTGAAATCCTGGTAGATATCCCCGGGTATACATCGAATTTTGTGCACAGACAAGAGTCAGCACGAGGAGGATTGGCAATCTACACAAAGAGCGAATACCCAGTCTGTGCTAATGGCAAACTTACTCGAAATAAAGAAGGTATTTTTGAGTCACTTGTTCTTGATATGTCCCTTCCTTCACAACGGAAGGTAATCGTTGGAGAAATTTACCGATCACCATCCGGTTCTGTTTCTTCGTTTACGGAATATTTATTGGAAACACTCCAAATGTTTGAAAAACAGAATCATGATGTGGTCATCATGGGTGATTTCAACATCAACCTAGCCTATCCCCTAACTAATAACGCTAATGATCTTCTCACTCTTATGTCTGGATTTAATCTTTACCCGTCAACAACTATCCCAACGAGAGTAACTGAGAGTACTCATTCACTAATAGAAAATATTTTTTCTACTCTTCCTCCACTCTCGGTTTCAGTAATCCTCAGTGACATGTCAGACCACTTCCCCTTATGTACCGTTTTCAAAACATCGAAGGAAACAAGGTAATTTTCAAAAACTAGAGATTATATTCTGGTTGTAGATCTGTTTTAATAAAAATTACGGTTAATTAACGAGTATTTGTAAAAAACGACCTGGGATAGCGTTATGGATAAAGAAGATCAGAATGAAGGATTTGAAAATTTACACAGTACATTTACAACACTATATGAGGCATGTTGTTTTAAAGAAAAAATAAAGAAAAACGGAAGAAAAAACGCATCAATTTGCCCATTGGTTACATAAAGTTTACTCCGGTGCATGGATAAAAAGAATACTCTTCGGGCGGAATACCTTAATCTACCAAATGTAGCTACCTTGCAGAACTATAAGATTTATAAAAAATACCTACGCCCAGTTTCTAGAAAAGCTCAAAGGGATTACTTTAATCACAGGTTAGCCGAAAGTGGGAAGGATGGAAGGAAAGTATGGAAGACAGTTAATTCAGTGTTACGACCGAATAACCAACAGCATGAACTACGATCCAAAATTACGGTTGATGGAGAAACCTTGACTGAACCAGCAGAAGTTGCTAAAGCTCTTTGTACCTTCTTTGCCAAAATTGGAGAAAAAACGGAGAACACAGCGCTACCCCCCAGAAAGTCCTAAAGGAACTTTTTGGGCCTAGCGTGTGTCAAGTCAATGGCACTCATTCCTGTAAATTCGATGGATGTGTCAATGACTGTCAAAGGCTTGAGGGGAGCATCTGCCTCTGGATTCGACCGCGTCCATACTAAAGTGTTGAAAGAAGTATTGCCCTCCGTAGTACAACCTTTGACTCATTTGGTAAACCTCTCCTTGGAGATGGATGTGTTTCCATCACTTCTCAAGAAGGCAAGAATACGTCCCCTCCAAAAAGGTGGCCCTTAGGATCACCCGTCTAACTTTCGACCCATCTCTATTCTTTCGGTGTTTTCCAAAATGTTCGAAAAACCTATGAAGAACCAACTTTACTCTTTTCTGGAAGCTAAGGGATTCCTTAACCAACGCCAATTGGGATTCAGACCCGGATACTCGACGGAAGATGCTCTGGCACCACGAAGCCTATTCATTAATAAAGCACTTGACCTGGGACTTGTGCCAGCTGCTATTTTGCTTGACATAAAAAAAGCGTTCGACAGTATGGATCATGGGATTCTATTAGGTAAAATAGAGCACATTGGGGTTAGAAGAGAGGCTCTACGATGGCTCCGGTCCTACCTTAGTAGTCGATGTGTTTATATAGGAAATGATCCGCTGAATGACACCGTTGTCAACTTCGGTGTGCCGCAAGGCTCAATCTTAGGCCCACTGTTATTCTTGGTTCATATGACTAACCTAAGTCGCGTTCTGAACCCTAACTCCAAGACTTCACGGTGCTGCAAGTAATGTTGCGACCCAGAAATTTCGAGCAACGATCATGAATCGGATGAACTTGTTGTGTTCGCGGATGACACTACAATGGTCTCCTGTGACACCGACATTTCAGTGCTCCAGAGAAAACTTGAGGTCATCTGAGAAGAAACTTACATTTGCACGGATGCCAATTGCTTTATGATAAATGTTTAAAAGTCTTGCGTTCTCTTCTTCTCAAAGAGTGTACCTCTACGCCCAGAGATATCGGAACTAACAAACTCTCGAGGAATGATGACACGACCGAAAACTGGTTATGCCAGGTACCTAGGTGTACTCCTTGACGAAAATTTATCCTTCGTACATCACATCCACGCTGTGGAGCTGAAGCTCTCCCGTAATCTTGGGATTATCAGGAAACTGAAACACACAGTCCCTCAAAAAACCCTTCGTCTACTTTACAATGGACTTATCAAGTCTCATCTACAGTATTGTGCGTCAATTTGGCAGTCAACATTTACATCCCACCTGAAAAGGCTTGATTCAATCCACAAACATGCCCTGAAAATAATCGGAAATATGGAAGATTTTCTTTCCCGTGAATCCCTGTATCATTCATCGTGCTCAGTTATCGTTTTCAAATTTTTCTCCGGATTACTTCCATCACCATTCCACAGTCTATTCCCGTTTGTATCGGAACAGCATCCTAGGAACACGAGATCTGCCTCAAACCTTCTGGTGAGACGAACACCTACAGTACGGTCGGATTTTGCACTGGATGTGGCGTGCGCGAAAGTGTGGAACATGCTTCCACAAGAGCTGAGATGTAGGAGCTCTCTTGGGTCTTTTAAAAATAATTTGAAAAAATATCTTATTGAACATTCAATAAATAGAGTTTATTGATAATTTATATTGATTTCTTTTTATTATTATCATTATTATCTCGTTTTTTTTTTTTTTTATTTGTTGATTTTTTTTTTGTATGGTTAAGGTAGCTGTGCTTTTGGGGAGGAAGGGGGGAATCTCTTAGATAGTGAATTGTATGGTTGAGGGATGTGGTTGTGTTGAGGAGTAAAGCGAGAGTCGTAAAGCGTGATTAAGAGGAATCGTTATTTTTTTAAAGGACTCAACGTGCATTTTTTTGCATAGAGAATTTTATTTATTTTTATTTATTTCTATTTGTTTTAATTAAACCCAATTGAATCTAAAAATCTAATCTAAGTTTAGTTTTAGTTAAGAGTTTTAGCTTAGAGTCTTAGCTAAGAGTTTTAGTTAGAGTTGAAGTTTAGTTTAGTTTTAGTTAAGAGTTTGGAGTTTTACCTTAGAGTCTCAACTTAGAGTTCTATCTAGAGCTGGAGTTTACTTTAGTTTTAGTTGAGAGTCTAGAGTTATATACTAGAGTCTTATCTTAGACTTTTTGTGATAGTTATATCTTACTGTAGTTTTAGTTAAAAATTTAGAGCTTTTATCTTAGATTCTTATCTTAGAGTTTTTGTTTAATTTCTAGTTTAGTTTAGTTTTAGTTAACAGTTTAGAGTTTTACCTTAGAGTCTTAGCTTAGAGTTTTTATTAGAGGTGAAGTTTAGTTTAGTTATAGTTAAGAGTTTAGAGTTTTAGCTTAGAGTCTTAGCTTAGAGTTTTTGTTAGAGTTCTAGTTTAGTTTAGTTTTAGTTAATAGTTTTAAGTTTTAACTTAGAGACTTAGATTAGAGTTTTATTTTATTTTAGTTTAATTTAAAATTTTATAGCTCTTTAGCTTAAAGTCTTAGCTTAGAGTTTTTGTTAAATTTGTAGTTTAGTTTATTTTTATTTGAGTTTAGAGTTTTTAGCTTAGAGTCTTAGCTTAGAATTTTATTAAAATTTCTAGTTTAGTTCATTTTAGTTACTTTTAGGAATTTAAAGTTTTATCTTCAAGTCATAGCTTAGAATTTTACTTAAAGTTGTACTTTGGTTAAGTTTTAGTTAAGAGTTTCGAGTTTTAGCTTAGAGTTTTATCTTAAATTTTTAGTTCGAAATTTAGTTTAGTTTATTTTTAGTTAAGATTTTGAAGTTTTACCTTTTATCCTTTTCTTGGATTTTTTGTTATAGTTACTTTTTAGTTTAGTTACATTTGAGAAATTATATTATAATATTATAGTATTAGATTATATTTTTACTTAAATTTTTAGTTTGGTTAAGTTTTAGAGTTTTACTTAAAGTTATAGTTTGGTTAAGTTTTAGTTAAGAGTTTCGAGTTTTAGATGAGTCTTAGCTTAGAGTTGTTGTTAGAGTTATAGATTAGTTTAGTTTTAGTTAAGAGTTTAGAGTTTTACCTTAGAGTCTTAGCTAGGTTTTGTTAGTTCTAGTTTAGTTTAGTTTTAGTTAAGAGTTTGATGTTTTACCTTTGAGTTTCAGTTAGAGTTCTAATTTAGTTTACTTTTAGTTAAGAGTTTAGTGTTTTACCTTAGAGTCTTAGCTTAGAGTTTTAGTTAGAGTTCTAGTTTAGTTTAATTTTAGTTAAGAGTTTGATGTTTTACCTTTGAGTTTCAGTTAGAGTTCTAGTTTAGTTTAGTTTTAGTTAAGAGTTTAGAGTTTTAGCTTAGAGTCTTAGCTTAGTGTTTTTGTTATAGTTCTAGTTTATTTTAGTTTTAGTTAAGAGTTTAGAGTTTTTAGCTCAGAGTATTAGCTTAGAGTTTTTTTTAAGTTCTAGTTTAGTTTAGTTTTAGTTTAGAGTTTAGAGTTTTATCTTAGAGTCTTAGCTTAGAGTTTTTGTTAGAGTTGAAGTTTAGTTTAGTTATCGTTAAGAGTTTAGAGTTTTAGCTTAGAGTCTTAGTTTAGAGTTTTTGTTAGAGTTCTAGTTTAGTTTAGATATAGTTAGGAGTTTGGAGTTTTACCTTAGAGACTTAGCTTAGAGTTTTAGTTTGGTTTTGTTTTAATTAAAAGTTTTGAATTTTTTTAGCTTAGAGTTTTAGCTTAGAGTTTTGTTAAAGTTCTAGTTTAGTTTAGTTTTTTTTAGGAGTTTTGTGTTTTACATTGAAGTCTTAGCTTAGAGTTTTAGTTAGGGTTCTAGTTTAGTTTTGTTAATAGTTAAGAGTTTTACCTTAGAGTCTTAGCTTAGAGTTTTTGTTAGAGTTCTAGTTTAGTTTAGTTTTAGCTAAGACTTTGGTGTTTTACCTTAAAGTCTTAGATTAGAGTTTTAGTCAGAGTTCTAGTTTAGTTTAGTTTTAGTTAGGAGTTTAGAGTTTTTTAACTTAGAGTCTTAGCCTAGAGTTATTTTTAGAGTTCTAGTTTATTTTAGTTTTAGTTAAGAGTTTAGAGTTTTTAGCTTAGAGTCTTAGCCTAGAGTTTTTGTTGAAGTTATAGTTTAGTTTAGATTTAATTAATAGTTTATAGTTTTATCTTATAGTATTAGCTTAGAGTTTTTTTTAGATTTGAAGTTTAGTTTAGTAATAGTTAAGAGTTTTTTGTTTTAGTATAGAGTCTTGCTTAGATTTTTTGTTAGAGTTCTACTTTAGTTTAGTTATAATTCAGAGTTTAGAGTCTTACCTTAGACTCTTAGCTTAGAGTTTTAGTTAGATTTCTAGTTTAGTTTAGTTTTATTAAATAGTTTAGAGTTTTAGCTTGGAGTGTTAGCTTATAGTTTTTGTTAAAGTTATAGTTTAGTTAAGTTATATTTGAGATTTTATAGTTTTTATCTTAGAGTCTTATCTTAGATTTTTTGTTGAAGTTATAGTTTAGTTTATTTTTAATTAAGAGTTTATAGTTTTATATTATAGTCTTATCTTAGAGTTTTTGTTAAAGTTGAAGTTTAGTTTAGTAATAGTTAAGAGTTTAGAGTTTTAGCTTAGAGTCTTAGCTTAGAGTTTTTGTTAGAGTTCTAGTTTAGTTTAGATATAGTTAAGAGTTTGAAGTTTTACATTAGAGACTTAGCTTAGAGTTTTAGTTTAGTTTAGTTTTAGTTAAGAGTTTAGAGTTTTTTAGCTTAAAGTCTTAGCTTAGAGTTTTTGTTAGAGTTCTAGTTTAGTTTAGTTTTAATTAAGACTTTAAAGTTTTTAGCTTAGAGTCTTAGCTAAAAGATTTAGTTAGAGATATAGTTTAGTTTAGTTTTAGTTAAGAGTATAGAGTTTTAACTTTGAGCCTTAGCTTAGAGTTTTTTTTTGAGTTTAAGTTTAGTTTAGTTTCAGTTAAGAATTTATAGTTTTAGATTAGAATCATAGCTTAGATTTGTACTTAAAGTTGTAGTTTGGTTAAGTTTTAGTTAAGAGTTTTGAGTTTTAGTTTAGAGTCTTACCTTAGAGTTTTTGTTAGAGTTCTTTTTTAGTTTAGTTTTAGTTAAGAGTTTAGAGTTTTACCTTAGAGTCTTTGCTTAGAGTTCTAGTTTAGTTTAGTTATAGCTAAGAATTTAGAGTTTTAGCTTAGAGTCATTGCTTAGAGTTTTAGTTAAAGTTTTAATTTAGCAAAGTTAGAGTTTAGAGCTTAGAGTTTTAGATTATAGTTATAGATTATAGTTTTAGTTAGAGTTATAGTTAAGTATAGTTTTATTTAAGACTTAAGAGTTTTATGTCAGAGTCATATCTAAGATTTTATGGTAGAGTTCTAGTTTAGTTTAGTTATAGTTAAGAGTCTCGAGTTTTTAGCTTAGAGTCTTAGCTTAGAGTTTCTGTTAGAGTTCTATTTTAGTTTAGTTATAGTTAAGAGTTTAGAGTTTTATCTTAGAGTCTTAGCTTATAGTTTGTGTTAGAGTTCTAGTTTAGTTTAGTAATAGTTAAGAGTTTAGAGTTTTAGCTTAGAGTCTTAGCTTAGAGGTTTTTGTTAGAGTTCTTGTTTAGTTTAGCTATAGTTAAGAGTTTGCTGTTTTACCTTAGAGACTTAGCTTAGAGTTTTAATTTAGTTTAGTTTTAGTTAAGAGTTTAGAGTTTTACCTTAGAGTATTAGCTTAGAGTTTTTGTTAGAGTTCTAGTTTAGTTTAGTTTTAGTTAAGAGTTTATAGTTTTAGCTTAGAATATTAGCTTATAGTTTTCTTTATAGTTCTTGTTTAGTTTATTTTTAGTTATGAGTTTAGAGTTTTACCTTAGAGTCTTAGCTTAGAGTTTTTGTTAGAGTTCTAGTTTAGTTTAGTTATAGTTAAGAGTTTGAAGTTTTACCTTAGAGACTTAGCTTAGAGTTTTTGTTTAGTTTAGTTTTACTTAAGAGTTTAGAGTTTTAGCTTAGAGTCTCAGCTTAGAGTTTTTGTTAGAGTTCTAGTTTAGTTTAGTTTTAGTTAAGAGCTTAGTGTTTTTAGCTTAGAGTCTTAGTTTAGAGTTTTTGTTGAAGTTCTAGTTTAGTTTAGTTTTAGTTTATAGTTTGAGGTTTTACTTTGAGTTTTAATTAGATTTCTATTTTATTTTAGTTTTAGTTAATAGTTTATAGTTTTTAGCTTAGAGTCTTAGCTTAGTTTTATTTAGAGTTCTAGTTTATTTTAGTTTTATTTAATAGTTTAGAGTTTTACCATAGAGTCTTAGCTTAGAGTTTTAGTTATAGTTAAAGTTTAGTTTAGTTGCAGCTAAGAATTTAGAGTTTTAGCTTAGAGTCATAGCTTAGAGTTTTACTTAAAGTTATAGTTTGGTTAAGTTTTAGTTAAGAGTTTCGAGTTTTAGCTGAATCTTAGCTTAGAGTTTTTGTTAGAGTTCTAGTTTAGTTTAGTTTTAGTTAAGAGTTTAGAATTTTAGCTTAGAGTCTTAGCTTAGTGTTTTTGTTTGAGTTCTAGTTTAGTTTAGTTTTAGTTAAGAGTTTCGAGTTTTTAGCTTAGAGTCTTAGCTTAGAGTTTTAGTTAGATTTCTAGTGTAATTTAGTTTTAGTTAAGAGTTTATAGTTTTAGCTTATAATCTTAGCTTAGAGTTTTTGTTAGTGTTCTAGTTTAGTTTAGTTTTAGTTAAGAGTTTAGATTTTTTAGCTTAGAGTATTAGCTCAGAGTTTTTTTTTAAGTTCCAGTTTAGTTTATTTTTAGATAATAGTTTAGAGTTTTAGATTGTAGTATTAGATTATAGTTTTTGTTAGAGTTGAAGTTTAGTTTATTAATAGTTAAGAGTTTAGAGTTTCAGCTTAGAGTCTTAGCTTAGAGTTTTTGTTGGCTTTCTAGTATAGTTTATATTGATTTAAGCGTTTTTAGTTTTAGATTAAAGACCTGTCATTGAGTTTTTTTTTATTATATTTTTATTTAATAGTTTAGAGTTTTTTATATTAGATTCTCATCGTCGATTTTGAGTTATATTCCCTTTGTAGTTTAGTTATATATAATATATATTTTTTTTAACTTAGAGTCTTATCTTATAGATTTATTTATAGTTATAGTTTAGTTTTAGTTAATAGTGTCGAGTTTTAGCTTAGAGTTTTTGTTAGAGTTATAGTTTATTTTAGTTTTAGTTAAGAGTTTAGAGTTTTTAGCTTAGAGTCTTAGCTTAGAGTTTTTGTTGAAGCTCTAGTTTAGTTTAGTTTTAGTTAAGAGTTTATAGTTTTATATTAGAGTCTTAGCCTAGAGTTTTTGTTAGAGTTTTAGTTTAGTTTAATTTTACTTAAGAGTTTAGAGTTTTAGCTTAGAGTCTTAGCTTAGAGTTATAGTTAGAGTTGAAGTTTAGTTTAGATATAGTTACGAATTTAGAGTTTTTAGCTTAGAGTCGTAGTTTAGAGTTTTTGTTAGAGTTCTAGTTTAGTTTAGTTAATATTTTAGAGTTTTATCATAGAGTCATAGCTTAGAGTTTTTGTTGAAGTTGAAGTTTAGTTTAGTAATAGTTAAGAATTTATAGTTTTTAGCTTTGAGTCTTAGCTTAGAGTTTTTGTTAGAGTTCTAGCTTAGTTTAGTTTTAGTTAAGAGTTTAGAGTTTTACATTAAAGTATTAGCTTAGAGTTTTAGTTAGAGTTCTAGTTTAGTTTTAGTTAAGAGTTTTGAGTTTTACCTTAAAGTCTTAGATTAGAGTTTTAGTTAGAGTTGAAGTTTCGTTTAGTTTAGTTATAGTTAAGAGAATATAGTTTATCTTAGAGTCTTAGCTTAGAGTTTTAGTTAGAGTTATTGTTTATTTTAGTTTTAGTTAAGAGTTATAGCTTAGGGGTTTAGCGTAGAATCTTAGCTTAGAGATTTAGTTAGAGTTGAAGTTTAGTCTAAACTAGCATAACCACAAGATTCCACAATATTGCATAGAAATACCAAAACCATAGGTTAGATTAGGTTAGGTTAGAGGTTAGGTTTCTCCACGTTTAAGTTAGGTCAGATTAGGTTAGCTTATCATTAGCGCTCATGATAAGCTAACCTAATCTAACTGGTACAAAGTCGACATGGGGGGATTTTCCGGCGAGTATGGTTAGGTTAGGTTAGGCTAGATCAAGTTAGGTTACGTTAAGTTAGGTTAGGTTAGCCTACGTACGCACGCGTACGTAGGCTAACCTAACCTAACTTAACCTAACATAACTTGATCTAGCCTAACCTAACCTAACCATACTCGCCGGAAAATCCCCCCATGTCGACTTTGTACCAGTTAGATTAGGTTAGCTTATCATGAGCGCGCATGATAAGCTAACCTAATATAACCTAACTTAAACGTGGAGAAACCTAACCTCTAACCAAACCTAATCTAACCTATGGTTTTGGTATTTCTATGCAATATTGTGGAATTTTGTGGTTATGCTAGTTTAGACTAAACTTCAACTCTAACTAAATCTCTTAGCTAAGATTCTAGGCTAAACCTCTAAGCTATAACTCTTAACTAAAACTAAACTAAACAATAACTCTAACTAAAACTCTAAGCTAAGACTCTAAGCTAAAAACTCTAAACTCTTAATTAAAACTCTAAACTCTTAACTATAACTAAACTAAACGAAACTTCAACCCTAACTAAAACTCTAATCTAAGACTTTAAGGTAAAACTCAAAACTCATAACTAAAACTAAACTAAACTAGAACTCTAACTAAAACTCTAAGCTAAGACTATAAGGTAAAACTCTAAATTCTTAACTAAAACTAAAATAAGCTACAACTCTAACTAAAACTCTAAGCTAAGACTCAAAGCTAAAACTCTAAACTCTTAACTATAACTAAACTAAACTTCAACTCTAATTAAAACTATAAGCTAAGAATCTAAGGTAGAACTCTAAACTCTTAACTAAACTAAACTTCAACTTCAACTATAAATCTAAGCTATTTGTCTATGATAAAACTCCAAACTTTTAACTAAACTAAACTATAGCTCTAACGAAAATTCTAAACTAAGACTCTAAGCTAAAAACTCAAAATTTTTAACTATAACTAAACTAAACTTAAACTCTAACTACAACTCTAAGCAAAGACTCTAAGCTAAAACTCTAAACTCTTAACTAAAACAAAACTAATCTAAAACTCTAACAAAACTCTAAGCTAAGACTCTAAGCTAAAACTACAAACTCTTAACTAAAACTAAACTAAACTAGAGCTTCAACAAAAACTCTAAGCTAAGACTCTAAGCTAAAAACTCTAAACTCTTAACTAAAACTAAACTAAACTATAACTCTAACAAAAACTCTAAGCTAAGACTCTAAGCTAAAATTCTAAACTCTTAACTAAAACTAAACTAAAATAGAACTATAACTAAAACTCTAAGCTATGACTCTAAGGTAAAACACCAAACTCTTAACTAAAACTAAACTAAACTAGAACTCTAACGAAAACTCTAAGCTAAGACTCTAAGCTAAAAAACTCTAAACTCTTAACTAAACTAAAACTCTAAACTAAGTCTCTAAGGTAAAACTCCAAACGCTTAACTATATCTAAACTAAACTAGAACTCTAACAAAAACTCTAAGTTAAGACTCTAAGCTAAAACTATAAACTCTTAAATATTAATAAACTAAACTACAACTCTATCAAAAACTCTAAGCTAAGACTCTAAGCTAAAACTATAAACTATTAACTAAAACTAAAATAAACTAAAACTTCAACATAAACTATAAGCTAAGACTATAAGCTAAAAACTCTAAACACTTAACTAAAACTAAACTAAACTACAACTCTAACAAAAACTCTAAGGTAAGACTCTAAGCTAAAACTCTAAACTCTTAACTAAAACTAAACTAAACTAGAACTCTAACTAAAAACTCTAAGGTAAGACTCTAAGGTAAAGCACCAAACTCTTAACTAAAAATAAACTAAACTAGAACTCTAACTAAAACTCAAAGGTAAAACATCAAACTTTTAACTAAAATTAAACTAAACTAGAACTCTAACAAAAACTCTAAGCTAAGACTCAGCTAAATCTCGAAACTCGTAACTAAAACTTAACCAAACTATAACTTTAAGTAAAACTCTAAGCTATGACTCTAAGCTAAAAATCTAAATTCTTAACTGTAACTAAAATAAACTTTAGCTCTAACTTAAACTCTAAGCTAAGACTCTATGGTAAAACTCTAAACTCTTAACTAAAACTAAACTAAACTAGAACTCTAAATAAAACTAAGCTAAGACTGTAAGCTAAAAACTCTAAACTCTTAACTAAAACTAAACTCAACTAGAACTCTAATTAAAACTCTAAGTCTAAGCTAAAACTAAACTAAACTAGAACTTCAACAAAAACTCTAAACTAAGACTCTAAGCTAAAAAAACTAAACTCTTAACAAAAACTAAACTAAAATAGAACTCAAACAAAAACACTAAGCTGAGACTCTAAGCTAAAATTCCAAACTCTTAAGTAAAAATAAAATAAACTAAAACTCTAAGATAAGACTCTAAGTTAAAACTCTAAACTCTTAACTATATCTAAACTAAACTAGAACTCTAACAAAAACTCTAAGCTAAGACTCTAAGCTAAAACTCTAAACTCTTAACTAAAACTAAACTAAACTATAACTCTAACAAAAACTATAAGTCAGGACTCTAGGCTAAAATTCTAAACTCTCAACTAAAACTAAACTAAACTAGAACTCTAATTAAAACTCTACGTATAAGCCAAAACTTTAAACTAAACTAGAACTTCGACAAAAATCTCTAAACCAAGACTCTAAGCTAAAAAATGTAAACTTTTAACTAAAATTAAACTAAAATAGAACTATAACAAAATCCCTAAGACAAGACTATAAGCTATTGATCTAAATTTTTAACTAAAACTGAACGAAGTTGAAACTCTAAGCTAAGTCGATAAGGTAAAAAACAAAACCCTTAACTGAAACTAAAATTTACTAGAACTCTAAAAAAACCTCTAAGCTAAGACTATTATCTAAAAATATACACTCTTAACTATTACGAAACTAAACTAGAACTCTAGCACAAAGTATAAGCTAAGACTCTAGGCTAAAACTCGAAACTCTTAACTAAAACTAAACTAAACTAGAACTCTAACAGGAAATCTAATCTAAGACTCTAAGCTAAAAACTCGAGACTCTTAACTATAACTAAACTAAACTAGAACTCTAACACAAACTATAAGCTAAGACTCTAAGCTAAAACTCTAAACTCTTAACTAGAAGTAAACTAAACTAGAACTCTAATAGAAACTCTAAGCTAAGACTCTAAGCTAAAATTTCGAAACTCTTAACTATAACTAAACTAAACTAGAGCTCCAACACAAAGTATAAGCTTAGACTCTAAGCTAAAACTCTAAACTCTTAACTAAAACTAAACTGAACTAGAACTCTAACTAAAACTCTAAGCTATGACTCTAAGGTAAAACTCTAAACTCTTAACTATAACTTTACTAAACTAGAACTATAACACAAACTCTAAGCTAAGTCTCTAAGCTAAAACTCTAAACTCTTAACTCTTACTAAACTAAAGTAGAACTCTAACTAAAACTCTAAGCTAAGACTCTAAGCTAAAACTCTAAACTCTTAAATAAAACTAAACTAAACTCTATCTTTAACAAAAACTCTAAGCTAAGACTCTAAGCTAAAAGCTCTAAAATTTGAATTAAAACTAAACTAAACTAGAACTCTAACAAAAACTCTAAGATGAGACTCTAAGCTAAAACTCTAAACTATTAACTAAAAATAAACTAAACTAAAACTCTAATCTAAGTCTCCAAGGTAAAACTCCGAAGTCTTAACTACATCTAAACTAAACTAGAACTCTAACAAAAACTCTAAGATAAGACTCTAAGCTAAAACTCTAAACTCTTAACTATTACTAAACTAAACTTCAACTTTAACAAAAAACTCTAAGCTAAGACTCTAAACTAAAACTCTAAACTATTAACTATAACTAAACTAAACTAGAACTTTAAAAAAAACTCTAAACTAGGACTCTATGCTAAAACTCTAGACTCTTAACTAAAACTAAACTAAACTAAAACTCTAATTAAAACTCTAAGTCTAAGATAAAACTGTAAAATAAACTACAACTTCAAAAAAAAACTCTAAACTAAGAATCTAATCTAAAAACTCTAAACTCTTAAATAAAACTAAACTAAACTAGAACTATAACAAAAACTCTAAGATAAGAATCTAAGCTAAAACTCTAAACTCTTAACTAAAACTAAACTAAACTAAAACTCTAAGCTAAGTCTCTAAGTTAAAACACAAAACTCTAAACTATAACTAAACTTAACTAGAACTCTAACAAAAACTCTAAACTAAGACTCTAAGCTAAAACTCTAAACTCTTAACTATTACTAAACTAAACTAGAATTCTAACACAAACTATAAGCTAAGACTCTAAGCTAAAACTCTAAAAACTCTTAATTAGAACTAAACTAAACTAGAACTCTAACAGAAAATCTAAGCTAAGACTCTAAGATAAAAAACTCTAAACTCTTAACTAAAACTAAACTAAACTAAAACTCTAGGCTAAGTCTCTAAGGTAAAACTCCTAACTCTTAACTACAACTAAAATAAACTAGAACTCAGGCTAAAGCTAGCATCATGGAATAGCTGCTAAAACTCTAAACTCTTAACTATAACTAGACTAAACTTCATATTTATCAAAAACTAGATTTTAATGTTTAAAGCTAAGAATTTAAACTCTTAAACAAAACTAAACTAAACTAAACTAGAACATAAACGGAATATCTAGGCTAGGTCTCTAAGCTAAAAACTCTAAACTCTTAACTAAAACTAAACTAAACTAGAACTCTAACAAAAACTCTAAGCTAAGACTCTAACCTAAAACTCTAAAATATTAAAAAAAATTAACATAACCAAGATATATACAAGAATCAATATGAAAATAAAAAATTGTAAAACACCAAACTCTTATCTCAAACTAAACTACACTAGACATATAACAAAAACTCTAAGCTACGGAAATAGTCTAAAAGACTCTAAGCTCTTTGAAAAAACTAAACTAAACTATAATTCAATTATAGGTATAGAAGGTAAAACTCCAAACTCTTAACTATATCTAAACTAAACTAGAACTCTAACAGAAACTCTAAGCTAAGACTCTAAGCTAAAACTCTAAAATATTAAATAAAAATAAAATAAAATAGAAATTCAAAAAAAAATATAAGATATTTCTATCATATAAAAAATATAAAAAATAAACTAAATCTTAACTAAAAAATAAATATAACTAAAAATATAAGATAAGACTATTAGATGAAATTCTAAACTCTTAACTAAAAATAAACTAAACTAGAACTCTAACTAAAAATCTAAGCTAAGACTCTAAGGTAAAACACAAAACTCTTAACTAAAACTAAACTAAACTAGAAACCTAGCTGAAACTCATAGGTAAAACATCAAACTCTTAACTAAAATTAAACTAAAATAGAACTCTAAAAAAAACTCTAAGCTAAGACTCTAAGCTAAAACTCAAAACTCTTAACTAAAACTTAACCAAACTAAGACTTTAAGTAAAACTCTAAGCTATGACTCTAATCTAAAACTCTAAGCTCTTAACTATTACTAAAATAAACTTCAATTCTAACTAAAACTCTAACCTAAGACTCTATTGTAAAAATCTAAACTCTGAACTAAAACTAAAGAAAACTAGAACTCTAACGACAACTCTAAGCTAAGACTCTAAGGTAAAACTCGAAACTCTTAACTAAAACTTAACCAAACTACAACTTTAAGTAAAATTCTAAGCTATGACTCTAAGATAAAACTCTAAATTCTTAACTGTAACTAAACTAAACTAGAACTCTAAATAAAACTCTAAGCTAAGACTCTAAGATAAAAACTCTAAACTCTTAACTAAAACTAAACTAAACTAGAACTCTAACAAAAACTCTAAGCTAAGACTCTAAGGTAAAAAACTAAACTTTTAACTAAAACTAAACCAAATTAAAACTCTAAGCTAAGTCTCTAAGGTAAAACTTCAAGCTCTTACCTATAACTAAACTAAACTAGAACTATAAAAAAACTCTAGGATAAGACTCTAACCTAAAACTATAATGTATTAACTAATCTAAACTAAACTTCAAATGTAACAAAACCTCTAAGCTAATACTTTAAGGTAAGATTCTAAACTCTTAACTAAAACCAAACTAAACTAGAACTTGAACAAAAGCTCTAAGCTAAGACTATAAGGTGAAAACTATAAACTCTTAACTAAAACAAAACTAAACTAGAACTTTAACAAAAACTCTAAGCTATGACTCTTAAGCTAAACTCTAAATTCTTAACTATAACTAAACTAAACTTCAACTCTAACCAAAACTCTAAGCTAAGACTCTAAGCTAAAACTCTAAACTCTTAACTAAAACTAAACTAAACTTCAACTCTAACTAAAACTCTAAGCTAGGACTCTAAGCCAAAACTCTAAACTCTTAACTAAAACTAAACTAAACTAGAACTTCAACAAAAACTCTAAGCTAAGACTCTAAGCTAAAATCTAAACTCTTAACTATTACTAAACTAAACTAGAACTCTAACAGAAACTCTAAGCTAAGACTCTATGCTAAAAACTCGAGACTCTTAACTATAACTAAACTAAACTAGAACTCTAACAAAAACTATAAGCTAAGACTCTAAGCTAAAAAACTCTAAACTCTTAACTAAAACTAAACTAAACTAGAACTCTAACAAAAACTCTAAGCTAAGACTCTAAGGTAAAACTCTAAACTCTTAACTATAACTTTACTAAACTATAACTTTAATTAAAACTCTAAGCAATGACTCTAAGCTAAAACTCTAAATTCTTAACTATAACTACATTAAACTAGAACTCTAAATAAAAATCTAAGATATTACTCAAAGGTAAAACTCTAAATTGTTAAATAAAACTAAACTAAACTAGAACTATAACTAACACTATGAGCTAGTACTCCAAGCTAAAACACTAGAATCTAAGCTAAAACTAAACGAAACTAAAACTATAATTAAAATTCCAAGTCTAAGCTAAAACTCTAAACTCTTAACTAAAACTAAACTAAACTAAAACTCAAATCTAAGTCTCTAAGGTAAAACTACAAACTCTTAACTATAACTAAACTAAACTAGAACTCTAACAAAAACTCTAAGCTAAGACTCTAAGCTAAAACTCTAAACTCTTAACTATTACTAAACTAGAACTCTAACACAAACTATAAGCTAAGACTCTAAGCTAAAACTCTAAACTCTTAACTAGAACTAAACAAAACTAGAACTCTAACATAAACTCTAAGCTAAGACTCAAAGCTAAAAACTCGAGACTCTTAACTATAACTAAACGAAACTAGAACTCTAACAAAAACTCTAAGCTAAAACTCTAAGGTAAAACTCCAAACTCTTAACTAAAACTAAACTAAACTATAACTCTAACAGAAACTCTAAGCTAAGACTCTAAGCTAAAAACTCGATACTCTTAGCTATAACTAAACTAAACTAAAACTCTAACACAAACTATAAGCTCAGACTCTAAGCTAAAGCTCTAAACTCTTAACTAAAACTAAACTGAACTAGAACTCTAACTAAAACTCTAAGCTATGACTCTAAGGTAAAACTCTAAACTCTTAACTATAACTTTAGTAAACTATAACTTTATCTAAAACTCTAAGTTATGACTCTAAGCTAAAACTCTAAATTCTTAACTAAAACTAAACTAAACTACAACTAGAACAAAAACTCTAAGGTAAGACTCTAAGCTAAAATTCGAAATTCTTAACTAAAACTAAACTAAACTAGAACTCTAATTAAAACTCTAAGTATAAGCCAAAACTCTAAACTAAACTAGAACTTCAACAAAAAACTCTAAACTAAGACTCTAAGCTAAAAACTCTGAACTCTTAACTAAAACTAAACTAAACTAGAACTCTAACAAAAACTCTAATATAAGACTCTAAGCTAAAACTCTAAACTCTTAACTAAAACTAAACTAAACTAAAATTCTAAGCTAAGTCTCTAAGGTAAAACACCAAACTCTTAACTATAACTAAACTAAACTAGAACCTTAACAAAAACTCTAAGCTAAGACTCTAAGCTAAAACTCTAAGCTATTAACGAAAAGTAAACTAAACTAGAACTCTAACAAAAACTCTAAGCTAAGACTCTAAGCTAAAAACTCGAAACTCTTAACTATAAATAAACTAAACTAGAACTCTAACACAAACTATAAGCTAAGACTCTAAGCTAAAACTCTAAACTCTTAACTATAATTAAAATAAAATATAAATATAAAATAAAATATAATCTAATACTATAATCTAAAAACTCGATACTCTTAACTATAACTAAACTAAACTAGAACTCTAACACAAAGTATAAGCTCAGACTCTAAGCTAAAGTTCTAAAGTCTTAACTAAAACTAAACTTAACTAGAACTCTAACTAAAACTCTAAGCTATGACTTTAAGGTAAAACTTTAAACTCTTAACTAATACTTAACTAAACTATAGCTCTAAATAAAACAATAAGATATGACTCTAATATAAAAATCAATATTATTAACTTCAAGTAAAATAAACTAGAACTCTAACTAGAACTCTAAGTTCAAACTCTATGGTAAAACTCTAAACTATTAACTAAAACTAAACTAAACAAGAACTCTAACAAAAACTCTAAGCTATGACTCTAAGCTAAAAACTCTAAACTCTTAATTAAAACTAAACTAAACTAGAACTCTAACAAAAACTCTAAGCTAAGAAACTAAGCTAAAAAACTCCAAACTCTTAACTAAAACTAAACTAAACTAAAACTCTAATCTAAGTCTCTAAAGTAAAACTCCGAACTCTTAACTATATCTAAACTAAACTAGAACTTTAACAAAAACTCTAAGCTAAGACTCTAAGCTAAAACTCTAAACTCTTAACTATAACTAAACTAAACTTCAACTTTAACAAAAACTCTAAGCTAAGACTCTAAGCTAAAACTCTAAACTCTTAACTAAAACTAAACTAAACTAGAACTTCAACAAAAACTCTAAGCTAAGACTCTAAGCTAAAACTCTAAACTCTTAAATAAAACTAAAATAAACTAGAACTATAATTTAAACTCTAAGTCTAAGCTAAAACTATAAACTAAAATAGAACTAAAACAAAAAAACTCAATGCTAATACTCTAATCTAAAAACTCTAAACTCCTAAATAAAAATATAATAAAATAGAACTCTAATGAACATTATAAGCTAATAACCTTAACTAAAACCTCTAACTATTAAATAAAAATGAAATAAATCAAAACTATAAGCTAAGTCTATAAGGTAAAACACCAAACTCTTAACTATAACTAAACTAAACTAGAACTCTAAAAAAAACTCTAAACTAAGACTCTAAGATAAAACTCTAAACTCTTAACTATTACTAAACTAAACTAGAATTCTAACAAAAACTCTAAACTGAGACTCTAAGCTAAAACTCTACACTCTTAACTATAAGTAAACTAAACTAGAACTCTAACAGAAACTCTAAGCTAAGACTCTAAGCTAAAAAACTCTAAACTCTTAACTAAAACTAAACTAAACTAAAACTCTAGGCTAAGTCTCTAAGGTAAAACTCCTAACTCTTAACTACAACTAAACTAAACTAGAACTTTAACAAAAACTCTAATATAATACTAATATAAAACTATAAACTCTTAACTATAACTAAACTAAACTTTAACTATAACAAAAACTCTAAGATAAGACTCTAAGATAAAACTCTTAACTAAAACTAAACTAAACTAGAACTTCAACAAAAACTCTAAGCTAGGACTCTAAGATAAAAACTGTAAACTCTTAACTAAACTAAACTAGAACTCTAACTAAAACTCTAAGCGAAGACTCTAACCTAAAATTCTAAACTCTTAACTAAAACTAAACTAAACTAGAACTCTAACTAAACTCTAAGCTATGACTCTAAGGTAAAACACCAAACTCTTAACTAAAACTAAACTAAACTAGAACTCTAACAAAAACTCTAAGCTACGACTCTAAGCTAAAAAACTCTAAACTCTTAACTAAAACTAAACTAAACTAAAACTCTAAGCTAAGTCTCTAAGGTAAAACTCCAAACTCTTAACTATATCTAAACTCAATTAGAACTTTAACAGAAACTCTAAGCTAAGACTCTAAGCTAAAACTCTAAACTATTAACTAAAACTAAACTAAACTAGAACTTCAACATAAACTCTAAGCTAAGACTATAAGCTAAAAACTCTAAACTCTGAACCAAAAATAAAATAAACTAAAGCTCACACAAAAAATCTAAGCCATGACTCTAAGTTAAAATTCGTAACTCGTAACTATAACTAGACTAAACTAGAAATGTAACTAAAACTCAAAGCTAAGACTCTAAGGTAAAACACCAAACTCTTAACTAAAACTAAACTAAACTAGAACCCTAGCTGAAACTCAGAGGTAAAACATCAAACTCTTAACTAAAATTAAACTAAACTAGAACTCTAAAAGAAACTCTAAGCTAAGACTCTAAGCTAAAAATCGAAACTCTTAACTAAAACTTAACCAAACTAAAACTTTAAGTAAAACTCTAAGCTATGACTCTAAGCTAAAACTCTAATTTCTTAACTGTAACTAAACTAAACTTCAACTCTAACTAAAACTCTAGGCTAAGACTCTAAGGTAAAAACTCTAAGCTCTTAACTAAAACTAAACTAAACTAGAAATCTAACAAAAACTCTAAGCTAAGACTCTAAGCTAAAACTCGAAACTCTTAACTAAAACTTAACCAAACTACAATTTCAAGTAAAATTCTAAGCTATGACTCTAAGCTAAAACTCTAAATTCTTAACTGTAACTAAACTAAACTAAACTAGAACTCTAAATAAAACTCTAAGCTAAGACTCTAAGCTAAAAACTCTAAACTCTTAACTAAAACTAAACTAAACTACCACTCTAACAAAAACTCTAAGCTAAGACTCTAAGCTAAAAAAATAAACTTTTAACTAAAACTAAACCAAACTAAAACTATAAGACAAGACTATAAGGAAAAATTTTAAACTCTTACCTAAAACTAAACTAAACTAGAACTATAACAAAAACTCTAAGCTAAGACTCTAAGCTAAAACTCGAAACTCTTAACTAAAACTTAACCAAACTATAACTTTAATTAAAACTCTAAGCTATGACTCTAAGCTAAAACTCTAAATTCTTAACTGTAACTAAACTAAACTTCAACTCTAAAAAAAAACTCTAAGCTAAGACTCTAAGGTGAAACTCTAAACTCTTAACTAAAACTAAACTAAACTAGAACTCTAACAAAAACTCTAAGCTAAGACTCTAAGCTAAAACTCGAAACTCTTAACTAAAACTTAACCAAACTACAACTTTAAGTAAAATTCTAAGCTATGACTCTAAGCTGAAACTCTAAATTCTTAACTGTAACTAAACTAAACTAAACAAGAACTCTAAATAAAACTCTAAGCTAAGACTCTAATCTAAAAACTCTAAGCTCTTAACTAAAACTAAACTGGACTAGAACTCTAACAAAAACTCTAAGCTAAGACTCTAAGCTAAAAAACTCTAAACTTTTAACTAAAACTAAACAAAACTAAAACTCTAAGCTAAGTCTCTAATTTAAAATTTAAAGAACTTACATGTCAGTAAACTAAAAAGTAACTCTAACAAAAACTCTAGGACAATAATATTGGCTAAAAATATTAAATCTTAACTATAGATAAACTAAACTTCATACCTCACTAAACATCTAAGCAAAGAGTCAATGTTAAAACTCTAGACTCTTAGAAATAAACAAACCGCAAAAAAACTTCAACAAAAAATAAGCTATGAATCTTAAGCTAAAAACTATAAACTCTTAACTAAAACTAAACTAGAAATCTAACAAAAACTCTAAGCTATGACTCTTAAGCTAAACTCTAAATTCTTAACTATAATTAAACTAAACCTCAACTCTAACTAAAAATCTAAGCTAAGACTCTAAGCTAAAACTCTAAAATCTTAACTATAACTAAACTAAACTTCAACTCTAACTAAAACTCTAAGCTGGGACTATAAGCTAAAACTCTTAACTAAAACTAAACTAAAGTAGAACTTCAACAAAAACTGTAAGCTAAGACTCTAAGCTAAAAACTAAACTCTTAACTATTACTAAACTAAACTAGAACTCTAACAAAAACTCTAAGCTAAGACTCTAAGCTAAAACTCTAAACTTTTAACTGAAACTAAAGTAAACTTCAACTCTAACTAAAACTCTAAGCTAAGACTATAAGGTAAAACTCTAAACTTTTAACTAAAACTAAACTAAACTTCAACTCTAACTAAAACTCTAAGCTAGGACTCTAAGCTAGAACTTTAAACTCTTAACTAAAACTAAACTAAACTAGAATTTCAACAAAAACTCTAAGCTAAGACTCTAAGCTAAAAACTAAACTCTTAACTATTACCAAACTAAACTAGAACTCTAACAAAAACTCTAAGCTAAGACTCTAAGCTAAAACTCTAAACTTTTAACTAAAACTTAAGTAAACTTCAACTCTAACTAAAACTCTAAGCTAAGACTCGAAGGTAAAACTCTAAACTTTTAACTAAAACTAAACTAAACTTCAACTCTAACTAAAACTCTTAGCTAAGACTCTAAGCTAAAACTCTTAACTAAAACTAAACTAAACTAGAACTCTAACACAAACTCTAAGCTAGGATTCTAAACTACAAAACTCTAAACTGTTAACTAAAACTAAACTAAACTAGAACTCTAACAAAAACTCTAAGCTAAGACTCTAAGCTAAAACTATTAAATAAAACTAAACTAAACCAGAACTCTAACAAAAACTCTAAGCTAATATTATAAGATAAAAAACTCTAAACTCTTAACTAAAACTAAACTAAACTGGAACTCTAACTAAAACTATAAGATAAAACTATAAGCTAAAAATTTAAAATCTTAAATAAAACTAAAATAAAATCGAACTCTAAAACTTTAATCTAAGATTCTAAGATATAAAATCTAAAATTTTAATTAAAACTAAACTAAACTAGAACTCTAACAAAAACTCTAAGCTAAGACTCTAAGCTAAAAAACTCTAAACTCTTAACTAAAACTAAACTAAACTAAAAAGCTAACTGAAACTAAAATTCTAATCAAAGAGCTATAAAATACAAGTAAAAAAAACTAGAACTCTAACAAACGTTTTGATCTTTGACCCACTAGTAGATTTAAGGGTGCCTTAACAATTATAAACTAAACTTTAACTTCAAAAGACATTCTAAGCCATTAATCACAGCTAAAATCTCATCTATATTAACTAAAACTAAACTAAACTAGAAATTCAACAAAAACTTTAAGCTAGGACTCTAAGCTAAAACTCTAAACTCTTAACTAAAACTAAACTAAACTAGAACTCTAATTAAAACTCTAAGTCTAAGCTAAAACTCTAAACTAAACTATAACTTCAACAAAAAAATCTAAACTAAGACTCTAAGATGAAAACTCTAAACTATTAACTAAAAATAAACTAAACTAGAACTATAACAAAATCTCTAAGATAAGACTCTAAGCTAAAATTGTAAACTCTTAACTAAAACTAAACTAAACTAAAACTCTAAGCTATGTCTCTATGGTAAAACAAAAAATTCTAAACTATAACTAAACTAGAACTCTAACAAAAACTCTAAAATAACACTCTAAGCTAAAACTCTAAACTCTTAACTATTACTAAACTAAACTAGAACTCTAACACAAACTATAAGCTAAGACTCTAAGCTAAAACTCTAAACTCTTAATTATAACTAAACTAAACTAGAACTCTAACAGAAACTCTAAGCTAAGACTCTAAGCTAAAAAACTCTAAACTCTTAACTAAAACTAAACTAAACTAAAACTCTAGGCTAAGTCTCTAAGGTAAAACTCCTAACTTTTAACTACATCTAAACTAAACTAGAACTCTGACAAAAACTCTAAGTTAAGACTCTAAGCTAAAACTCTAAACTCTTAACTATTACTAAACTAAACTTCAACTTTAACAAAAACTCTAAGCTAAGACTCTAAGCTAAAACTTCAAACTCTTAACTAAACCTAAACTAAACTAAAACTTCAACAAAAAATCTAAGCTAGGACTCTAAGCTAAAAACTCTAAACTATTAACTAAAACTAAACTAAACTAGAACTCTAACAAAAACTCTAAGTAAAGACTCTAACCTAAAATTATAAACTATTAAATAAAACTAAACTATACTACAACTCAAACTAGAACTCTAAGCTAAGACTCTAGTATAAAAAAAAAAACTTTTAACTAAAACTAAACTAAACTAGAACTCTAACTAAAACTCTAAGCTAATACTCTAATATAAAAAACTCCAAACTCTAAACAAAAATTAAACTAAAATAAAACTCTAAGCTAAGTCTCTAAGGTAAAACTCCAAACTCTTAACTATATCTAAACTCAATTAGAACTTTAACAGAAACTCTAAGCTAAGACTCTAAGCTGAAACTCTAAACTATTAACTAAAACTAAACTAAACTAGAACTTCAACAAAAACTCTAAGCTAAGACTCTAAGCTAAAAACTCGAGACTCTTAACTATAACTAAACTAAACTAGAACTCTAACACAAACTATAAGCTAAGACTCTAAGCTAAAACTCTAAAGTCTTAACTAAAACTAAACTTAACTAGAACTCTAACTAAAACTCTAAGCTATGACTGTAAGGTAAAACTTTAAACTCTTAACTATTATTTTACTAAACTATAGCTTTAACTAAAACTCTAAGCTATGACTCCAAGCTAAAACTGAATATTCTTAATTATAACTAAACTAGAACTAGAAATCAAACTAAAACTCTAAGCTAAGACTCTAAGCTAAAACTCTAAACTCTTAACTAAAACTAAACTAAAATAGAACTCTAACTAAAACTCTAAGCTAAGACTCTAAGCTAAAAACTCTAAACTCTTAATTAAAACTAAACTAAACTAGAACTCTAACAAAAACTCTAAGCTAAGATTCTAAGCTAAAAAACTCCAAACTCTTAACTAAAACTAAACTAAACTAAAACTCTAATCTAAGTCTCTAAAGTAAAACTCCGAACTCTTAACTATATCTAAACTAAACTAGAACTTTAACAAAAACTCTAAGCTAAGACTCTAAGCTAAAACTCTAAACTCTTAACTATTACTAAACTAAACTTCAACTTTAACAAAAACTCTAAGCTAAGACTCTAAGCTAAAACTCTAAACTCTTAACTAAAACTAAACTAAACTAGAAATTCAACAAAAACTTTAAGCTAGGACTCTAAGCTAAAACTCTAAACTCTTAACTAAAACTAAACTAAACTAGAACTCTAATTAAAACTCTAAGTATAAGCTAAAACTCTAAACTAAACTACAACTTCAACAAAAAAACTCTAAACTAAGACTCTAAGCTAAAAACTCTAAACTCTTAACTAAAACTAAACTAAACTTGAACTCTAACAAAAACTCTAAGATAAGACTCTAAGCTAAAACTCTAAACTCTTAACTAAAACTAAACTAAACTAAAACTCTAAGCTAAGTCTATAAGGTAAAACTCCAAACTCTTAACTATTTATAAACTAAACAAGAGCTTTAACAACAACTCTAAGATAAGAATCTATTCTAAACTCTAAACTCTTAACTATGACTAAACTAAACTATAACTCTAACTCAAACAATAAGCTATGACTCTAAGCTAAAACTCTAAACTCTTGACTATAACTAGACTAAACTTTATATCTAACTAAAACTCTAAGCTAAGACTCTAAGCTAAAACTTTAAACTCTTAACTAAAACTAAACTAAAATAGAACTTCAACAAAAACTCTAAGCTAGGACTCTAAGCTAAAAACTGTAAACTCTTAACTAAACTAAACTAGAACTCTAACAAAAACTCTAAGCGAAGACTCTAACCTAAAATTCTAAACTCTTAACTAAAACTAAACTAAACTAGAACTCGAACTAAAACTCTAAGCTCTGACTCTAAGGTAAAACACCAAACTATTAAATAAAACTAAACTAAACTATAACTCTAGCAAAAAATCTAATCTAAGACTCTAAGCTAAAAAACTCTAAACTCTTAACTAAAACTAAACGAAACTAAAACTCTAAGCTAAGTCTCGAAGTTAAAACTCCTAACGCTTAACTATATCTAAACTAAACTAGAACTCTAACAAAAAATCTAAGCTAAGACTCTAAGCTAAAACTCTAAACTCTTAACTAAACCTAAAATAAACTAGAACTACAACTTAAAATCTAATCTAATACTATAAGCTAAAAAATCTAGACAAACAGCTGAAGATTAACTGAACTAGAGCTTAAACAGAATATCTAACGTAAGAATCTAAGAAAAAATCCTAAACTGGTAACTAAAACTAGACTAAACTAGACATCTAACAAAAACTCTAAGCTAAGACTCTAAGGTAAAACACCAAACTCTTAACTAAAACTAAACTAAACTAGAAACCTAACTGAAACTCAGAGGTAAAACATCAAACTCTTAACTAAAATTAAACTAAACTAGAACTCTAAAAAAAACTCTAAGCTAAGACTCTAAGCTAAAAATCGAAACTCTTAACTAAAACTTAACCAAACTAAAACTTTAAGTAAAACTCTAAGCTATGTCTCTAAGCTAAAACTCTAATTTCTTAACTGTAACTAAACTAAACTTCAACTCTAACTAAAACTCTAAGCTAAGACTCTAAGCTAAAAACTCTAAACTCTGAACTAAAACTAAACTAAACTAGAAATCTAACAACAACTCTAAGCTAAGACTCTAAGCTAAAACTCGAAACTCTTAACTAAAACTTAACCAAACTACATTTTCAAGTAAAATTATAAGCTATGACTCTAAGCTAAAACTCTAAATTCTTAACTGTAACTAAACTAAACTAGAACTCTAAATAAAAATCTAAGCTAAGACTCTAAGCTAAAAACTCTAAACTCTTAACTAAAACTAAACTAAACTACCACTCTAACAAAAACTCTAATCTAATACTATAAGATAAAAAAATAAACTTTTAACTAAAACTAAACCAAACTAAAACTCTAAGCCAAGACTCTAAGTCAAAATTTTAAACTCTTACCTAAAACTAAACTAAACTAGAACTATAACAAAAACTCTAAGCTAAGACTATAAGCTAAAACTCGAAACTCTTAACTAAAACTTAACCAAACTATAACTTTAAGTAAAACTCTAAGCTATGACTCTAAGCTAAAACTCTAAATTCTTAACTGTAACTAAACTAAACTTCAACTCTAAAAAAACTCTAAGCTAAGACTCTAAGGTGAAACTCTAAACTCTTAACTAAAACTAAACTAAACTAGAACTCTAACAAAAACTCTAAGCTAAGACTCTAAGCTAAAACTCAAAACTCTTAACTAAAACTTAACCAAACTACAACTTTAAGTAAAATTCTAAGCTATGACTCTAAGCTGAAACTCTAAATTCTTAACTGTAACTAAACTAAACTAAACTAGAACTCTAAATAAAACTCTAAGCTAAGACTCTAAGCTAAAAACTCTAAACTCTTAACTAAAACTAAATTAAACTAGAACTTTAACAAAAACTCTAAGCTATGACTCTAAGCTAAAAAACTCTAAACTTATAAATAAAACTAAACCAAACTAAAACTCTAAGCTAAGTCTCTCATGTAAAACTTCAAACTCTTACATATAACTAAACTAAACTAGAACTATAACAAAAACTCTAAGCTAAGAATCTAAGCTAAAACTCTAAACTATTAAACTATAACTAAACTAAACTTCAACTCTCACAAAAACTCTAAGCTAAGACTCTAAGGTAAAACTCTAAACTCTTAACTAAAACTAAACTAAACTAGAACTTCAACAAAAACTCTAAGCTAAGACTCTAAGCTAAAACTATAAACTCTTAACTAAAACTAAAGTTGAAACCCAACAAGTCCTCTAAGATATTACTATTGAGATAAACTATGAATTCTCAACTATAACAAAACTAAGCTTCAACTCTAACTAAAAATCTAAGCTAAGATTCTAAACTAAAACTAAAATCATAACTATTCCTCAACCTAACTTAAATTCTAACTAAAACTCTATGCTATAACTCAAGCTAGAACTTTAAACTCTTAACTAAAACTAAAGTAAACTATAATTTCAACTAAAACTCTAAGCTAAGACTCTAAGATAAAAAGTAAACTATTAACTGTTACCAAACTAAACTAGAACTCTAACAAAAACTCTAAGCTAAGACTATAAGTTAAGACACTTAACTATTATATAAAACTAAAGTAAACTTCAACTCTAACAAAAACTCTAAGTGAGGACTCTAAGGTAAAACTAAACTTTTAACTAAAACAAAACCAGACTTCAGCTATAACTAAAACTCTAATCTAAGCCTTTAATCTTAAGCTCTTAACCAAAACTAAACTAAAATAGAACTCTAACAAAACTCTAAGATAGGATTCTAAACTAAAAAACTCTAAACTGTTAACTAAAACTAAACTAAACTAGAACTCTAACTAAAACTCTTAGCTAAGACTCTAAGCTAAAACTCTTAACTAAAACTAAACTAAACCAGAACTCTAACAAAAACTCTAAGCTAAGATTCTAAGCTAAAAAACTCTAAATTCTTAACTAAAACTAAACTAAACTGGAACTCTAACAAAAACTCTAAGCTAAGACTCTAAGCTAAAACTCTAAACTCTTAACTAAAACTAAACTAAACTCGAACTCTAAAACTTTAAGCTAAGATTCTAAGCTAAAAACTCTAAACTTTTAACTAAAACTAAACTAAACTAGAACTCTAACAAAAACTCTAAGCTAAGACTCTAAGCTAATAAACTCTAAACTCTTAACTAAAACTAAACTAAACTAAAACTCTAAGTCTCTAAGGTAAAACTCCGAACTCTTAACTAAATCTAAAATAAACTATAACTCGAACAAAAACTCTAAGCTAAGAGTCTAAGCTAAAACTCTAAACTCTTAACTATTACTAAACTAAACTTCAACTTTAACAAAAACTCTAAGCTAAGACTCTAAGCTAAAACTCTAAACTCTTAGCTAAAACTAAACTAAACTAGAAATTCAACAAAAACTTTAAGCTAGGACTCTAAGCTAAAACTCTAAACTCTTAACTAAAACTAAACTAAACTAGAACTATAATTAAAACTCTAAGTCTAAGCTAAAACTCTAAACTAAACTACAACTTCAACAAAAAAATCTAAACTAAGACTCTAAGCTAAAAACTCTAAACTATTAACTAAAAATAAAATAAACTAGAACTATAACAAAAACTCTAAGATAAGACTCTAAGCTAAAATTCTAAACTCTTAAATAAAACTAAACTAAACTAAAACTCTAATCTAAGTCTCTAATTTAAAACAAAAAATTCTTAACTATAACTAAACTAGAACTCTAACAAAAACTCTAAACTAAGACTCTAAGCTAAAACTCTAAACTCTTAACTATTACTAAACTAAACTAGAACTCTAACACAAACTATAAGCTAAGACTCTAAGCTAAAACTCTAAACTCTTAATTAGAACTAAACTAAACTAGAACTCTAACAGAAACTCTAAGCTAAGACTCTAAGCTAAAAAACTCTAAACTCTTAACTAAAACTAAACTAAACTAAAACTCTAGGCTAAGTCTCTAAGGTAAAACTCCTAACTCTTAACTTCATCTAAACTAAACTAGAACTCTAACAAAAACTCTAAGCTAAGACTCTAAGCTAAAACTCTAAACTCTTAATTATTACTAAACTAAACTTCAACTCTAACAAAAACTCTAAGCTAAGACTCTAAGCTAAAACTCTAAACTATTAACTAAAACTAAACTAAACTATAACTTCAACAAAAACTCTAAGCTAAGACTCTAATCTAAAAACTCTAAACTATTAACTAAAACTAAACTAAACTATAACTCTAAAAAAAACTCTAAGAAAAGACTCTAATATAAAACTCTTAGCACATAACTGTCACTAAAATATACTAGAACAAGCGATAAAACTTCATGCTAAGCCTCTAAGATAAAACACCAACTACGAACTAAAACTAAACTAAACTAGAAATTTCACTCTAGCTTGTAGCTCCGACACTAAGCTAAAAAACTCTAAAATCTTAAAACACACATAACGAAACTAAAACTCTAAGCTAAGTCTCTAATGTAAAACTCCAAACTCTTAACTATATCTAAACTAAATTAGAACTTTAACAGAAACTCTAAGCTAAGACTCTAAGCTGAAACTCTAAACTATTAACTAAAACTAAACTAAACTAGAGCTTCAACAAAAACTATAAGCTAAGACTCTAAGCTAAAAACTCTAAACTCTTAACCAAAACTAAAATAAACTAGAACTCTAACAAAAACTCTAAGCTAAGACTCTAAGCTAAATTCTAAACTCTTAACTAAAACTAAACTAAACTAGAACTCTAACTAAAACTCTAAGCTAATTCTCTAAGGTAAAACTCCAAACTCTTAACTAAAACTAAACTAAACTAGAACCCTAACTGAAACTCAGAGGTAAAACATCAAACTCTTAACTAAAATTAAACTAAACTAGAACTAAAAAAAATTTCTAAGCTAAGACTCTAAGCTAAAAATCGAAACTCTTAACTAAAACTTAACCAAACTAAGACTTTAAGTAAAACTCTAAGCTATGACTCTAAGCTAAAACTCTAATTTCTTAACTGTAACTAAACTAAACTTCAACTCTAACTAAAACTCAAAGCTAAGACTCTAATGTAAAACTCTAAACTCTGAACTAAAACTAAACTAAACTATAACTCTAACAACAACTCTAAGCTAAGACTCTAATCTAAAACTCGAAACTCTTAACTAAAACTTAACCAAACTACAACTTTAATTAGAATTCTAAACTATGACTCTAATCTAAAACTCTAAATTCTTAACTGTAACTAAACTAAACTAGAACTCTAACTTAAACGCTAAGCTAAGACACTAAGCTAAAAACTCTAAATTCATAACTAAAACTAAACTAAACTAGAACTCTAACAAAAAATTTCAGCTAAGACTCTAAGGTAAAAAACTAAACTTTTGACTGAAAATAAACCAAACTAAAACTCTAAGCCAAGTCTCTAAGGTAAAACTTCAAACTCTTAACTAAAACTAAACTAAACTAGAACTATAACAAAAACTCTAAGCTAAGACTCTAAGCTAAAACTCGAAACTCTTAACTAAAACTTAACCAAACTATAACTTTAAGTAAAACTCTAAGCTATGACTCTAAGCTTAAACTCTAAATTCTTAAATTTAACTAAACTAAACTTCAACTCTAAAAAAAAACTCTAAGCTAAGACTCTAAGGTAAAACTCTAAACTCATAACTAAAACTAAACTAAACTAGAACTCTAACAAAAACTCTAAGGTAAGACTCTAACCTAAAACTAAAAACTCTTAACTAAAACTTAACTAAACTACAACTTTAAATAAAATTCTAAGCTATGACTCTAAGCTGAAACTCTAAATTCTTAACTGTAACTAAACTAAACTAAACTAGAACTCTAAATAAAACTCTAAGCTAATACTCTAAGCTAAAAACTCTAAACTCTTAACTAAAACTAAATTAAACTAGAACTCTAACAAAAACTCTAAGCTAAGACTCTAAGCTAAAAAACTCTAAACTTTTAACTAAAACTAAACCAAACTAAAACTCTAAGCTAAGTCTCTCAGGTAAAACTTCAAACTCTTACCTATAACTAAACTAAACTAGAACTATAACAAAAACTCTAAGCTAATACTCTAATCTAAAAACTATAAATTCATAACTAATATTAAACTAAACTTCAACTCTAACAACAACTCTAAGCTAATACTCTAAGCTAAAAACTATAAACTCTTAACTATAAATTAACTGAACTAGAACTCTAACAAAAACTCTAAGCTATGACTCTAAGCTAAAAAACTCTAAACTTTTAACTAAAACTAAACCAAACTAAAACTCTAAGCTAAGTCTCTCAGGTAAAACTTCAAACTCTTACTTAAAACTAAACTAAACTAGAACTATAACAAAAACTCTAAGCTAAGACTCTAAGCTAAAACTCTAAACTCTTAACTATAACTAAACTAAACTTCAACTCTAACAACAACTCTAAGCTAAGACTCTAAGCTAAAACTATAAACTCTTAACTAAAATAAACTAAAATAGAACTAAAACAGAACCTCTAAGCTATGACTCTATGATAATCTCAAATCTCTTAACAAAAACTAAACTAAACTTCAACTATATCTAAAACTTTAAGCTAAGACTCTAAGGTTAAACTATTAACTCATAACTTAAACTAATCTTAACTTCAAATCTACCTAAAGATCTAGCCTGAGACTCTAAGCTACAACTCTAAACTATTAACTAAAACGAAACTAAAGTAGAACTTCAACAAAAACTGTAAGCTAATACTCTAAGCTAAAAACTAAACTCTTAACTATTACCAAACTAAACTAGAACTCTAACAAAAACTCTAAGCTAAGACTCTAAGCTAAAACTCTAAACTTTTAACTAAAACTAAAGTAAACTTCAACTCTAACTAAAACTCTAAGAGAAGACTCTAATTTAAAACTCTAAACTTTTAACTAAAACTAAACTAAACTTCAACTCTAACAAAAACTCTTAGCTAAGACTCTAAGCTAAAACTTTGAACTAAAACTAAACTAAACTAGAACTCTAACAAAACTCTAAGCTAGGATTCTAAGCTACAAAACTCTAAATTCTTAACTAAAACTAAACTAAACTAAAATTTTAACTAAAACTCTAAGCTAATACCCTAAGCTAAAACTCTAAACCCTTAACTAAAACTAAACTAAACTAGAACTTCAACAAAAACTCTAAGCTTGGACTGTAAGCAAAAACTCTAAACTCTGAACTAAAACTAAACTAAACTAGAACTCTAATTAAAACTCCAAGTCTAAGCTAAAACTCTAAACTAAACTACAACTTCAAAAAAAAAAAGTTTAACAAAGTTTAAGGTAAAACTCTAAACTTTTAACTAAAACTAAACTAAACTTCAACTCTAACTAAAACTCTTAGCTAAGACTCTAAGCTAAAACTCTTAACTAAAACTAAACTAAACCAGAACTCTAACAAAAACTCTAAGCTAAGACTCTAAGCTAAAAAACTATAAACTCTAAACTAAAACTAAACTAAACTGGAACTCTAACAAAAACTCTAAACTAACATCCTAAGGTAAAAAACTAAACTCTTAACTAAAACTAAACTAAACTAGAACTTAAACTAAAACTCTAAGCTAAGACTCTAAGCTAAAACTCTAAACTCTTAACTATAACTAAACTAAACTAGAACTTCAAAAAAAACTCTAATATAAGACTCTAAGCTAATACTATAAACTATTAACTGAAACTAAAATAAACTATAACTCTAACAAAAACTCTAAGCTATGACTCTTAAGCTAAACTCTAAATTCTTAACTATAACTAAACTAAACTTCAACTCTAACTAAAAATCTAAGCTAAGACTCTAAGCTAAAACTCTAAACTCTAAACTTAACTATAACTAAACTAAACTTCAACTCTAACTAAAACTCTAAGCTAGGACTCTAAGGTAGAACTCTAAACTCTTAACTAAAACTAAACTAAACTAGAATTTCAACAAAAACTCTAAGCTAAGACTCTAAGCTAAGACTCTAAGCTAAAACCTAAACTCTTAACTATTACCAAACTAAACTAGAACTCTAACAAAAACTCTAAGCTAAGACTCTAAGCTAAAACTCTAAACTTTTAACTAAAACTAAAGTAAACTTCAACTCTAACTAAAACTCTAAGCTAAGACTCTAATATAAAACTCTAAACTTTTAACTAAAACTAAACTAAACTTCAACTCTAACTAAAACTCTTAGCTAAGACTATAAGCTAAAACTTTTAACTAAAACTAAACTAAACTAGAACTCTAACAAAAAATCTAAGCTAAGACTCTAATCTACAAAACTCTAAACTGTTAACTATAACTAAACTAAACTAAAATTCTAACTAAAACTCTAAGCTAAGACCCTAAGCTAAAACTCTAAACCCTTAACTAAAACTAAACTAAACTAGAACTTCAACAAAAACTCTAATCTTGGACTGTAAGCTAAAACTCTAAACTCTTAACTAAAACTAAACTAAACTAGAACTCTAATTAAAACTCCAAGTCTAAGCTAAAACTCTAAACTAAACTACAACTTCAACAAAAAAAAGTTTAACAACTCCAACGCTAAAACTAAAACTCTTAACTAACTCTTAACTCTTAACCTAAAACTCTTAACTAAACTAAACCAGAACTCTAACAAAAACTCTAAGCTAAGATTCTAAGCTAAAAAACTCTAAATTCTTAACTAAAACTAAACTAAACTAGAACTCTAACAAAAACTCTAAGCTAAAACTCTAAGCTAAAACACTAAACTATTAACTAAACTAAAATAAACTAGAACTTCAACAAAAACTCTAAGCTAAGACTCTAAGCTAAAAACTCTAAAATCTTAACTAAAACTAAAATAAACTAGAACTATAACAAAAACTCTAAGATAATACTCTAAGCTAAAACTCTAAGCTATTAACTAAAACAAAATTAAACTAAAATTCTAAGCTAAGTCTCTAAGGTAAAACACCAAACTCTTAACTATAACTAAAATAAACTAGAAATCTAACAAAAACTCTAAGCTAATACTCTATGCTAAAACTCTAAACTCTTAACTATTAATAAACTAAATTATAACTCTAACACAAACTATAAGCTAAGACTCTAAGATAAAGCTCTAAACTCTTAACTATTACTAAACTAAACTAGAACTCTAACACAAACTATAAGCTAAGGCTCTAAGCTAGAACTCCAAACTCTTAACTAGAAGTAAACTTAACTAGAACTCTAACAGAAACTATAAGCTAAGACTCTAAGCTAAAACTCTAAACTCTTAACTAAAACTAAACTGAACTAGAACTCTAACTAAAACTCTAAGCTATGACTCTAAGGTAAAACTCTAAACTCTTAACTATGACTTTACTAAACTTTAACTTTAACTAAAACTCTGAGCTATGACTCTAACCTAAAAGTCAAAATTCTTAACTATAACTAAACTAAACTAGAACTCTAAGCTAAGACTCTAAGGTAAAACTCTAAACTCTTAACTAAAACTAAACTAAACTAGAACTATAACAAAAACTCTAAGGTAAGACTCTAAGCTATGACTCCAAGCTAAAACTCTAAATTCTTAACTGTAACTAAACTAAACTTCAAATCTAACTAAAACTCTAAGCTAAGACTCTAAGCTAAAAACTCTAAACTCTTAATTAAAACTAAACTAAACTAGAACTTTAACAAAAACTCTAAGCTAAGACTCTAAGCTAAAAAGCTCTAAACTCTTAACTAAAACTAAACTAAACTAAAACTCTAAGCTAACTCTCTAAGGTAAAACACCAAACTCTTAACTACATCTAAACTAAACTAGAACTCTAACTAAAACTCTAAGTTAAGACTCTAAGCTAAAAACTCTAAATTCTTAACTATTACTAAACTAAACTTCAAATTTAACAAAAACTCTAAGCTAAGAATCTAAGTTAAAACTCTAAACTCTTAACTAAAAATAAACTAAACTAGAGCTTCAACAAAAACTCTAAGCTAAGACTCTAAGCTAAAAACTATAAACTCTTAACTAAAACTAAACTAAACTAGAACTCTAACAAAAACTCTAAGCTAAGAGTCCAAGCTAAAATTCTAAACTCTTAAATAAAACTAAACTAAACTAGAACTCTATCTAAAACTATAAGTTAAGACTCTAATGTAAAACATCAAACTCTTAACTAAAACTAAACTAAAAAACAACTATAACAAAAACACTAAGCTTAGAATCTAAGATATAAAACTCAAAACTTTTAACTAAAACTAAACTAAAATAATACTCTAAGCTAAGTCTCTAAGGTAAAACTCCAAACTCTTAACAATATCTAAACTAAACTAGAACTCTAACAAAAAACTCCAAACTTCAACTCTAAATAAAACTAAGCTAAGACTCTAGGCTAAAACTCTATGCCAATGGGTTAAAGAAAAAACCGGAAAAATGTTGGATAATTTCTAAGTCTACAAAATTCAGTCAGAAAAAACTTAAAAAAAATCAATAAGCAAGGGGGAATGGAAGGCCTCGGTGGGGCTTTGGGGGTGCGGGGGCCCGGGGACCTTTGGGGAACGGGGGGTTCCTTCGGGGTTGGGGTGGGGGGATCGAGGCCCTTTGGGGTTGGGGTAGAGGACCTCACAACACTGTTCAAATACAACTTGTGTATTATAACGACCATAGAGTTTCACCCTCAAATCCTCTTCTAAAAAATCTTCTAAAGTCATCTTTTAAAATGTCTCTAACTATTTTGCCGAAATAATTCCCCTTTCTTGAATCAATAATTCCCCTTAGAAACAACAAATTAATTCCCCTTTCGTGAATCAATAATTCCCCTTAGAAACAACAAATTAATTCCCCTTTCTTGAATAAATAATTGCCCTTAGAAACAAAAAATTAATTCCCCTTTCGTGAATCAATAATTCTCCTTAGAAACAACAAATTAATTCCCCTTTTGTGAATAAATAATTCCTCTTAGAAACAACAAATTAATTCCCCTTTCGTGAATCAATAATTTCCCTTAGAAACAACAAATTAATTCCCCTTTCGTGACAAATCAATCAACCTTGACATCACCCGTCAGACATTAAAAAACTTCGCCCGGAAACAATTCTCCTGGGCGAACTCCAAAGACATTAATAAACTTCGCCCGGAGACAATTCTCCTTGGATATACATCAAAGTGAGAAAAATCCTGTTTTTTCATTCTCAGTGAGAAAAACGTGTTCTCCCTGGGGATTCCATGCCCATATATGGTGCCCCGTCGGACTGACAGCACAGGTGTTCTCCCTAGGGACTCTAAGCCCATATATGGTGTGCTCGTCGAACTGACAGCACAGGTGTTCTCCCTAGGGACTCTATGCCCATATATGGAGCCCCCCTCGGACCTCATGAGGCCTTTCTACTCACTAGCTCTAAGGGAGAGACGAGGGGAAGATGGAGGTAGAAACTGACATATAATCCCCAGGGACGTATCCAGGACTTTTGTTTATAGGGTGTATTTTTTGTTGTTGCAGATCTTAGTTTTTTTTTACAAAAAAACTAAGATCTGCAAAAAAATGTGAAATTAATATTTAATCCCTCTTGATTTCTGGAAATAATTCTGGTTTATGCTATTAGTATTAAAGTAAAAAAGTAATAATAAACTCCAAAATGAATAGAACTTATTCCGTATAGGAGAGGGACTGCCCCTTCCTCATCCCGACCTCCACCTTATGGGCGAAGTCAGAGGAGATCTCATTACGTGAGAACTAGAGTTCTACCCCTTTTTTATAACTCGAAAGTAATTGAAGACCAAGTAGCCACGGGGGGGGGGATACTTTCTGCGGGGGTACCCACAGGAAGTTCACGCTTGGTAGATTATTCAATTTTATTTTTGCTCATTTTTTGTTTATTGGAGTTCTTTACTTTTCTTTGAAAAACTTATTTTGTGGAAAAAGTTTTTCTAATTAATTTCTGTTCGTTTTATTTTGACATAGTCTTTTCCCCCAAACACATCCAATCAAAATTTTGAGATAGCCATTTTGTTCAGCGTAGTTGATTTCCGGATAGAAAATATATTTTTGAGGAGGACATTCCCCCACGACCCTCAGGGCAAGGGTTTTAAGTTATGCCCTGGGGGCATATAAGGTTTTTAAAGAAGGCTTTCTGGTTAGAACCGTCAACAAAAACTTACTCGATTTGCAATTCAAAGGGCTAGTGCCCTTTTGAATCATCAAAAGTGATTGGAGGGCAACTAGCCCCCCCCACCACGCCCATAATTACCCCAAACATATCCAATCAAAATTTTGAGATAGCCATTTTGTTTAGCGCAGTTGATTTCCAGATAGAAAATATGTTTTTGAGAAGGACACTCCCCCAAAACCCTCAGGGCAAGTGTTTGAAGTTATTCCCTTGGGGCATATAAGGTTTTTATAGAAGGTGTTGTCGTAGAAACTCCAAAAAAGGCTCATTCGATTGAAAATTTAAATGGTTAGTGCCCTTTTTAATAGTCGAAAGGGATTGAAGGGCAACTAGCCCCCCCCACGCCCATAATTCCCCCAAACACATCCAATCAAAATTTTGAGATAGCTATTTCGTTCTGCGTTGTTGATTTTCAGATAGAAAATATTTTTTGAGGAGGACACTCCCCCAAAACCCTCAAGGCAAGGGTTTTAAGTTATACCCTGGGGTCATATAAGGTTTATATAGAAGGCGGTGTCGTAGAAACTTCAAAAAAAGGCTCATTCGATTGAAAATTTAAAGGGCTAGTGCCCTTTTTAATAGTCAAAAGTGATTTGAGGACAACTAACCCCCCTCTCACGCCCACCTTTTCCCCAAGCACATCCAATCAAAATTTTGAAACAGCCATTTTATTAAACGTAGTTTTTAGTCCTGGAAATTAGGTCTTTGAGGATGACAACTCCCCCACAGCTCTCAGGGCAAGGGTGCCCTGGGGGCATATAAGGTTTTGTATAGAAAATTGTCGTATAAACCTCAGAGAGGGCTCATTTGATTGGAAATTGAAAGTTCTAGTTCACCTTTTAAGTGTCAAAAGATATTGGAGGGTAACCAGCTTCCCCCCCCTAAACCCTTTTTTCCCAAATGCATCCAATAAAAATTTTTAAGATAGCTATTTTGTTAAAAATAGTTCAAAGATCATATAACAAAAACTCCGGTGTTGACACAACCCACAAAGGCCCGAGGGCAGGTGTTGTAAGTTATGCCATTGGGGAATATATGGTTCTTATTGAAGGGATGCTCGTAATAACTTCAAAGAGTGATCATTTGATTGGAAATTGAAAGCTTTATTTCACTTTTTAAGAGTCAAAGGTGATTGGAGGGCAACTAACCCCCCCCCCACCACGCCCATAATTTCCCCAAACACATCCAATCAAAATTTTGAGATAGTCATTTTGTTCGGCGTATTTGATTTCCAGATATAAAATTTTTTTGAGGAGGACACTCCCCCACAACCCTCAAGGCAAGGGTTTTAAGTTATGCCCTGGGGGCATATAAGGTTTTCATACAAGGTGTTGTCGTAGAAACTTAAAAAAACTCATTTGATTGGAAATTCAAAGGGATAGTGCCCTTTTTAATAGTCGAAAATGATTGGAGGGCAACTAGCCCCCCCACGCCCATCATTCTCCCAAACACATCCAATCAAAATTTTGAGATAGCCATTTTGTTCTTCGTAGTTGATTTCGAGATAGAAAATATGTTTTTGAGGACGACAATCCGCCACAACCCTCAGGGCAAGGGTTTTAGGTTATACCCTGGGGGCATATAACGTTTTTATAGAAGGTGTTGTCGTTGAAACTTCAAAAAAGGCCCATTCGATTAGAAATTCAAAGGGCTAGTGCCATTTTTAATAGTCGAAAGTGATTGGAGGGCAGCTAGCCCCCCCCACCCATCATTCCCCCAAACACATCCAAGCAAAATTTGGAAATAGCCATTTTGTTCAGTGTAGTTGATTTCCAGATAGAAAATATGTTTTTGAGGAGGACACTCCCCCACAAACCTTAGGGACAGGGTTTTAAGTTATGCCCTGGGGGCATATAAGGTTTTTTAGAAGGCGTTGTCGTAGAAACTTCAAAAAAGGCTCATTCGATTGGGAATTCAAAGGGCTAGTGCCCTTTTTAATAGTCAAAAGTGACTGGAGGGCAACTAAACCCCCCCCCCACGCCCATCATTCCCCCAAACACATCCAATCAAAATTTTCAGATTGCCATTTTGTTCAGCGTAGTTGGTTTTCAGATAGAAAATATGTTTTTGAGGAGGATACTCCCCCACAAACCTTGGGACATGGTTTTCAGTTATACCCTGGGGGTATATAAGGTTCTTATAGAAGGCGGTGTCGTAGAAACTTCAAAAAAGGCTCATTCGATTGG
The DNA here is from genome assembly GCF_049724085.1 of Artemia sp. Qi Xiang Cuo. NCBI lineage: Eukaryota > Metazoa > Arthropoda > Branchiopoda > Anostraca > Artemiidae > Artemia > Artemia sp. Qi Xiang Cuo. The sequence goes on along the minus strand of NC_142814.1, from coordinate 20,210,138 downwards.
AAATTCAAAGGGCTAGTGCCCTTTTTAATAGTCAAAAGTGATTGGAGGGCAACTAGCCTCCCTCTCACGCCCACCATTTCCCCAAACACATCCAATCAAAATTTTGAGATAGCCATTTTATCAAACGTAGTTTTAAGTTCTGGAAATTAGGTCTTTGAGGTTGACAACTCCCCCACAGCCCGCAGGGCAAGGGTTGTAAGTTATGCCCTGGGGATGGCTCATTTGATTGGAAAGTGAAAGTTCTATTTCACTTTTTAAGTGTCAAAAGATATTGGAGGGTAACCAGCAGTAGTAGAAGTGACCCTATAACTCGTGACACCCACCCCTGCTGCCATCTACAATTTAGTCTAACTCTGACAGCACACCATATATGGGCATAGAGTCATTAGGGAGAACACGTGGTTAATGGGGTCAATGACCTAAATTTCCAAGGTCGATGTTGTTGTTGTTGTAAGTGCACGCTCTCAGCGAATGTCAAACACCTGTGCTGTCGAGCTCAATTCACCTATCGTGAATCAATAATTCCCCTTAGAAACAACAAATTAATTTCCCCTTTCTTGACAGATCAATCAACCAATGGCATCATCTGTCAGACTTTAAAAATTTTCGCATAGAAACGATTCTCCAGGAATAGATCCAAGTCATTAATGTCTTTGCCTCGGAAACAACTCTTTTGGTCGAACTCCAAAGGATATTAATAGCCAAAGGCCATGGAAACAATTCTCCAAGAAACATCTTAGCGATGAATTGTTTTAGCGCGGGAATCAGGTTTCTTATTAATTTGAAATGCATTAGCGCAGAGATGCCAAAAACAAAAGGAACACGCTGAATTACGTTTAGGGATTATTTGGGCGAAACTGTTTTAGACAGGTTATGGAACTATTTCGGCGAAACAGTTAGAGACATTTTAAAAGATGATTTTTGAAGAGATTTTAGAAGAGAATTTAATGGTGAAACTCTGTGGTCGTTATAATACACAAGTTTCATTTGAACAGTGTTGTGAGGTCCTCTAACCCAACCCCAAAGGGTTCCAATCCTCCTACCCCAACCCCGAAGGAAGCCCCCGGTCCTCAAAGGCCCCCCAAGCTCCCAAAGGGCCACCCCAGACCCCCAAAGGCCCTCCCCGGGCCCCCCAAAGTCCCATCGAGCTCCCAAAGGACCAACGGGGTCCCAAAGGCCCTCCACCGGTCCCCAAATGCCCCCAGGCTCCCAACTGCACCCCCGGACCCCCAAAGCCCCTCCCCCGGCCCCCAAAGGTCCACCGGGCTCCCAAAGGACTAATCGGTCCTCAAGTGCCCCCCCAGACCCCCAAAGGCTCTCCCTGTGCCCCAAAGGCCCTCCCCCGGTCCCCAAAGGTCCCCCGGGCCCAGAGAAGCGCCGCCGGGATGCGCCGTGGGCCAGGAAAGCGCCGCAGGATGTGCCGCAGGGATGCGCCGCGGGTCAGGAAAGTGCCGCAGGGATGCGCCGCAGGAATGCGCCGCAGGGATGCGCCGCAGGGATGCGCCGCAGGGATGCGTTGCAGGAGGAGGCACCACAGAAATGCGCCGCAGGGGATGCGCCGCAGGGGATGCGCCACAGGGGATGCACCGCAGGGATGCACCGCAGGGATGCGACGCAAGAATGCGCCGCAGGAATGCGCCGCAAAAAATAAACTAAAAAGTAAAAATTTCGAAATGTTATCCCCCAAACGCCCTCCTCAGACCCCCAAAGGCCCTCCCCCGGCCCCCAAAGGGCCCCCGGACCCGAGAAGCGCGGCAGGGGATGCGCCGCAGGGAGGCACCGCAGGATGTGCCGCAGGGATGCGCCGCGGGTCAGGAAAGCGCCGCAGGGGATGCGCCGCAGGGAGGCACCGCAGGAAAGCGCCGCGAGATGCGCCGCAGGGATGCCCCGCAAAAAAAAAGTAAACTAAAAAGGAAAAATTTCGAAATGTTATCCCCCAAACACCCTCCTCAGACCCCCAAAGGCCCTCCCCTGGTCCTCAAAGGTCCCCCGGGCTCCCAAAGGGCCAACCGGCCCCCCAGGGTCCCCCGGGCCCCCAAAAGGTCCTTCCCCGGTCCCCAAAGGTCCACTGGGCCCCCCAAAAGACCACCAAATCCTCAAGGGCCCCGGATCTCCAAACGCCCTCCCTGGGTGTAAGTTTTTGCGTGCATGTAAGTTTTTGTGTGCATGTAAGTTTTTGCGTGTGGGTGTAAGTTTTTGTGTGTTCGTGTAAGTTTTTGTGTGTCTAAGCTTTTGTGTGTGGGTGTAAGTTTTTTGTGTGTGTGTATAAGTTTGTGTGTGTTTGTGTGTGTGTGTGTAAGTTTTTGTGTGTGTAAGTTTTGTGTGTGTGTGTAAGTTTGTGTGTGTGTGTGTGTGTGTGTGTGTGTGTGTAAGTTTTTGTGTGTGTAAGTTTTGTCGTGTGTGTGTAAGTTTTCGTGTGTGTGAGTGTAAGTTTTGTGTGTGTGTGTGTTTGTTAGTTTTTGTGTGTGTGTGTGTGTGTGTGTGTGAGTTTTTGTGTGTGTGTAAGTTTTGGCGTGTGTGTGTAAGTTTTCGTGTGTCTGTGTGTGTAAGTTTTGTGTGTGTGTTTGTGTGTGTAAGTTTTTGTGTGCATGTAAGTTTTTGTGTGCATGTAAGTTTTCGTGTGAATGTGTAAGTTTTTGTGTGTGTGTGTGTGTGTGTAGTTCTTGTGTGTGTAAGTTTTGGCGTGTGTGTGTAGTGTTTCGTGTGTGTGTGTGTAAGTTTTGTGTGTGTGTGTGTGTGTGTTTTTGTGCGTGTGTGTGTGAGCTTTTTGTGTTCATGTGTAAGTTTTTGTGTGTGTGTGTGTGTGTGTGTAAGTTTGTGTGTGTGTAAGTTTTGGCATGTGTGTGTGAGTTCTCGTGTGTGTGTGTGTGTTTGTGTGTGTGTGTGTGTGTGTGTAAGTTTTTGTGCGTGTGTGTGTGAGTTTTTCTGTGTCTCATGTGTAAGTCTTTGTGTGTGTGTGTGTGTGTGTGTGTGTAAGTCTTTGTGTGTGTGTAAGTCTTGGCGTGTGTGTGTGAGTTCTCGTGTGTGTGTGTGTGTAAGTTCTGTGTGTGTGTGTGTGTGTAAGTCTTTGTGTGCATGTAAGTTTTTGTGTGCATGTAAGTTTTCGTGTGCATGTGTAAGTTTTTGTGTGTGTGTGTGTGTGTGTGTAAGTTTTTGTGTGTGTGTGTGTAAGTTTTGGCGTGTGTGTGTGTAAGTTTTGACGTGTGTGTGTAAGTTTTCATGTGTGTGTGTGTGTGTTTTGGTGTGTGTGTGTTAGTTTTTGTGAGTGTGTGTAAGTTTTTGTGTGTGTGTAAGTTTTTGTGTGCATGTAAGTTTTTGTTTGCATTTAATTTTTTGAGTGTTGGTCTAAGTTTTTGTGTTTGTGTGTGTTTAAGTTTTTGTTTGTATAAGCTTTTGTGTGTGGATGTAAGTTTTTTGTGTGTGTGTGTAAGTTTGTGTGTGTGTGTGTGTGTGTGTAGTTTTTGTGTGTGTTAGTTTTGTGTGTGTGTGTGTTTGTGTATAAGTTTGTGTGTGCATGTAAGTTTTCGTGTGCATGTGTAAGTTTTTGTGTGTGTGTGTGTGTGTGTAAGTTTTTGTGTGTGTGTGTAAGTTTTTGCTTGTGTGTGTAATTTTTAGTGTGTGTGTGTGTGTCAGTTTGTGTTTTTGTTTTTTAGTTTTTGTGAGTTCGTTTTATTTTTTGTTTGTGTGTTAGTTTTTGTGTGTGTGTGTTTTTTTGAGTGTGTGTGTTTTTGTTCGTGTGTTTGTGTGTTTGTTATAGTTTTGTGTGTGTGTGTGTGTATTTTTTTTTGTTCATGTCATTTTTTTTGTTCATGTATTTTTTCGAGTGAATCTTAAAGTTTTTGTTTGTTTTTGTGTTTTTGTGTTTGGGTTTGTGTGTGTGTGTGTTAGTTTTGGCGTGTGTGTTTAAGTTTTCGTGTGTGTGTGTTTCATTTTTTGTGTGTGTGTGTTAGTTTTTGTGTGTGTGTGTAAGTTTTTGTGTGTGTGTAAGTTTTTGTGTGCATGTATGGGGACCGGGGGAGGGCCTTTGGGGCCCAGGGAGGGCGTTTGGAGATCCGGGGCCCTTGAGGATTGGGTGGTCTTTTGGGGGGCCCAGTGGACCTTTGGGGACCGGGGGAGGACCTTTGGAGGGCCCGGGGGACCCTTGGGGGCCGGTTGGCCCTTTGGGAGCCCGGGGGACCTTTGAGGACCAGGGGAGGGCCTTTGGGGGTCTGAGGAGGGCGTTTGGGGGATAACATTTCGAAATTTTTACTTTTTAGTTTACTTTTTTTTGCGGCACATCACTGCGGCGCATCCTGCGGCGCTTTCCTGCAGTGTCTCCCTGCGGCGCATCCCCTGCGGCACTTTCCTGACCCGCGGCGCATCCCTGCGGCACATCCTGCGGTGCATCCCTGCGGCGCATCCCCTGCGGCGCTTCTCTGGTCTGGAGGACCTTTGGGGGCCGGGGGAGGGCCTTTGGGGGTCTGAGGAGGGCGTTTGGGGGATAACATTTCGAAATTTTTACTTTTTAGTTTACTTTTTTTTGCGGCGCATCCCTGCGGCGCATCCCTGCGGCGCATCCCTGCGGTGCATCCCTGCGGCGCATCCCTGCGGCGCATCCCTGAGGCGCATCCCCTGCGGAGCATCCCTGCGGCGCTTCCCTGCGGCACATTCCTTCGGCGCTTTCCTGACCCGCGGCGCATCCCTGCGGCACATCCTGCGGCGCTTTTCTGGCCCACGGCGCATCCCGGTGGTGCTTCTCTGGGCACGGGGGACCTTTGGGGACTGGGGGAGGGCCTTTGGGGCACAGGGAGAGCCTTTGGGGGTCTGGGGGGCACTTGAGGACCGATTAGTCCTTTGGGAGCCCGGTGGACCTTTGGGGGCCGGGGGAGGGGCTTTGGGGGTCCGGGGGTGCAGTTGGGAGCCTGGGGGCATTTGAGGACCGGTGGAGGGCCTTTGGGACCCCGTTGGTCCTTTGGAAGCTCGATGGGCCTTTGGGGGGGCCCGAGGAGGGCCTTTGGCGGTCTGGGGTGGCCCTTTGGGAGCTTGGGGGGCCTTTGAGGACCGGGGGCTTCCTTCGGGTATGGGGTAGGAGGATTGGAACCCTTTGGGGTTGGGTTAGAGGACCTCACAACACTGTTCAAATGAAACTTGTGTATTATAACGACCACAGAGTTTCACCATTAAATTCTCTTCTAAAATCTCTTCAAAAATCATCTTTTAAAATGTCTCTAACTGTTTCGCCGAAATAGTTCCATAACCTGTCTAAAACAGTTTCGCCCAAATAATCCCTAAACGTAATTCAGCGTGTTCCTTTTGTTTTTGGCATCTCTGCGCTAATGCATTTCAAATTAATAAGAAACCTGATTCCCGCGCTAAAACAATTCATCGCTAAGATGTTTCTTGGAGAATTGTTTCCATGGCCTTTGGCTATTAATATCCTTTGGAGTTCGACCAAAAGAGTTGTTTCCGAGGCAAAGACATTAATGACTTGGATCTATTCCTGGAGAATCATTTCTATGCGAAAATTTTTAAAGTCTGACAGATGATGTCATTGGTTAATTGATCTGTCAAGAAAGGGGAAATTAATTTGTTGTTTCTAATGGGAATTATTGATTCACGATAGGTGAATTGAGGTCGACAGCACAGGTGTTTGACATTCGCTGAGAGCGTGCACTTACAACAACAACAACATCGACCTTGGAAATTTAGGTCATTCACCCCATTAACCACGTGTTCTCCCTAATGACTCTATGCCCATATATGGTGTGCTGTCAGAGTTAGACTAAATTGTAGATGGCAGCAGGGGTGGGTGTCACGAGTTATAGGGTCACTTCTACTACCAGCTCCCCCCCTAAAACCCTATTTTCCCAAAATCATCCAATAAAAATTTTAAGATAGCTATTTTGTTACAAATAGTTCAAAGATCATATAACAAAAATTCCGGTGTTGACACAACCCACAAGGGCCCGAGGGCAGGTGTTGTAAGTTATGCCCTGGGGGCATACATGGCTCTTATCTTTTGGAAGGGATGCTCGTATATACTTCAAAGAGGGATCATTTGATTGGAAATTAAAAGTTCTAGTTCACTTTTTAAGAGTCAAAAGAGATTGGAGGGCACCTACCCCCCCCCCCCCCCCCTCCACGCCCTTTTTTCCTCAAACCTATCCGATAAGAACTTGAGATAGATTTTTTTTTAAATACTTCAAAGACCATTTAACGAAAACTCAGTGGTCAACATAACCCCCCAGGGCCCAAAGGCAGGTGTTATAAGTTATGCCCTTGGGGAATATATGGTTCTTATTGAAGGGATGCTCTTAGAAAATTCCGAGATATCTCATTTGATTGGAAATTGAAAGTTCTAGTTAAGTTTTTTCGAGTCAAAAGATATTGGAGGGCAACTAGCCCCCAACGCCCCTTTTCCCCAAATGCATCCAATAAAAATTTTGGGATAGGTATTAAGTTAAAAATTTCTCAAAAGTCAGATAACAAAAAACTCAGGTGTCGTCACAACCCCCCAGGGCCCGGGGCAGGTGTTGTAAGTTATGCCCTGGGGCATATATTGTTTGTATGAAAGGGATGCTCGTATAAACTTCAGAGAGGGCTCATTTGATTGGATATTGAAAATTCGAGCTCAGTTTTTAATAATCAAAAGAGATCCGAGGGTAGCTATCCCCCAGATAAACATCTTGTTAAAAATAGTTCAAAGGTCGGGTAAGAAAAAATCAGGTGTTAATAGAACCCCCCAGGGCACAGGGGAAGGCGTTCTAAGTTATGCCCTAAGGGCATGTATGGTTCTTATGAAAGGGATGTTCGCAAAACCTTCATATTGGGCACATTTGATTGGAAAATGAAAGTTCTAGTTCACTTTATAAGAGTCAAGAGAGTTAAACTAGCTCCCCCACGCTCTTTTTTCCCCAAACCCGTCCCCTACAAATTTTGAGATAGCCAGTGTTTTGGAAATTGTTCAGAAATTAGATAAAAAAAACAACCCCCAGAGCCCGCGGAATAGGCGTTGTAAGTGCTGTCCTGGGGACGTATATGGTTCTTATGAAAGAGATGCTCGTATAAACTTCAGAGGGGGCTCATTTGATTGGAAATTAAAAGTTCTAGTTCAATTTTTAAGAGTCAAAAGATATCCAAGGGCAACTACCCCCCCCCCCCACACACACCCTTTTTTCCCCAGGCCCATTCGATAAAATTTTTATAATAGCCATTTCATTAAAAATATTTCAAAGATCAGATAAGAACAATTCCTGTGTCGACGGAACCCGCCAGGGTCCGGAGGCAGGCGTTGTGAGTAATCCTCTAGGGGCATATACAGTTCTTATGGAAGGGATGCTCGTATAAACTTCGAAGAGGGCTCATTTGATTTGAAATTGAAAGTTCTTGTTCAATTTTTAAGAGTCAAAATAGATCGGAAGGCAACTAGATCCCCCCCCCCCTTCGACGTCCTAAATGCATCAGATAAAAATTTAGAGTAAAAAATCCCCCTCCCCCCACACACCATTTATTGAATAGGGGTTGTCGTATAAACTTCAAAGGGGGCTCATTCTATTGGAAATCAAGAGTACTAGTGCCCTTTTTAAGAGTAAAAAGTGATCAGAGGGCAACTGGACCCCCAAGCCCTTTTTCCAAACTACATCTGATAAAAATTTGAGGTAGCCATTTTGTTAAAAATAGTTGAAAGATCCTACTACAAAACACCTTTACGCATGGTCATTTCGTTAAAAACAGTTCAGAGATCACATAAGAAAAACTCCTGTGTCAACACCCCCCCCCCCTTCCCAGGGCCGGGGAAGGCGTTGTAAATGTTGCTCTGGAGGCATTTATGGTTCTTATGGAAGTTATGCTCGTATAAACTTCAGAGATGGTTCATTTGAATGGAAATTAAAAGTTGTAGTTCATTTTCTCAGAGTGGAAAAGATTAGAGGGCAATTAGCCCCTCCCGTCCTCAACACCTTTGGACGTATCCGATGGATAAACCCATCCAATAAAAATTTCAGGTAATCATTTTCTTAAAGATAGTTCGACCATGAGATATTAAAGCCCCGGGGTTAACACAACCCCCCAGGACGCAGAGATAGGTGTTGTAAGTTATACACTAGAGACAAATATGGCATTTATAGAGAGCATAATCGTATAAACTTCAGAGAAGGCTCAGTTGATTAAAACTAGAAAGTTTGGTTCGCTTTTGAAGAGCCAAAAGAGACCGAAGGTTAATCTAGTCTGCCCGCGTCCTTTTTCCCCAAACCCATCCGATAAAATTTTGAGATAGCGATTTTGTTAAAAATAGTTCAAACATCCGATAATAAAAACTCCGAGATTGACACAAACCCATTTTTTCACTTTGATATTGTTACTTTGATATGAGTTTTGATACTTTGATGAACATTTGATTTTTTTAAAGTTTGATTTTGAAATAAGGAATTTTTAAAAACTCGATTTTTTTGCAATAAAAAACGAACAAAAATTAATTAAAAAAAACCTTCCGAAAAATAATTTTTTCAAATAAAAGTAAAGGCAATTTTAAACTTATGCTCAGAATATAAAAATACATTTTAAAATTCAAACTCAAAACGACCAGATATTACAATTAAAGAATAAATTAAACCAAAACAAACAGAAATTAAATAAGCAATCACAGAAAAAACATACAACATATAATATCATTACATAAATAAATAAATAGATCTTGAAGCCTGTAATGCTTATATTTAAAATGAATATCAAACTTAAAATGAAAAAAAAAATTCCTATTAAAGCAGAAATGAAACTTGAAACGAACAGAAATTAAATAAACAATCAATGCAAATAAACAATCAATAGATATTAATGTAAATTAATAAATAAAACTTAAAAAGAGTGAAACTTAAATTAAATATGTAAATCAAGCTTGAAACGAACAAAAATCACTACAAACAAGAGTCTGGGTATGACCTCCTTCTCTCACTTTAAAAGTCTAAGACCTACTACGTCATTGGCGCTTTGCTGAAAACTATATGCGTCTTGAACAGTATTAGAAAGTATAAACAACATCAAATGGAATATTTGATGAATAATGATATTAATTGCTAAAAGATTCATCAGTTCAAGAATTTATTTCACTGTAATTGTATTTTTATTTTCAATACTGTAAGACCTTGAAAAGAAAATATTTGTAATATAATCCGTTTTTAGTTAAGCGCCAATGACGCAGTAGGCTTTTGGTTTTTATTTACAGTTAGGAAAGGAGGCAGTATCCAAACACTTATTTGTAGGGAAACTATACTCGTCTTTAAAAACTTTAAAAAGAGCTAATAAATTAAACTGAAAATTTTATGTATAATGATATTAATTGCTGAAAGCTCATCAGTTCTAAATTTTACTATAATTTTAATTTTTATTTTCAATATTAAGTACAAAAGAAAAAATTTGTCATAAAATTGGTTTTCAGTAAAGCGCCAATGACGCAGTAGGTTTTAGACTTTTACAGTGAGAGAAGGAGGTCATGCCCAAACTCTTGTTTGTGGTGATTTTTGTTCGTTTCAAGCTTGATTTTCATATTCAATCTAAGTTTCACTCGGTTTAAGATCTATTTATTCGTTTATATTACTATCTATTGTATGTTTGTTTGCATTGATAGTTTATTGAATTTCTTTTCGTTTTAAGTTTCATTTATACTTCGATAGGAAAATATCTTTTCATTTTAAGCTTTATATTCATATTCAATCTAAGCATTACTCGCTTTAAGATCTATTTATTCATCTATATTATTACTTGCTGTATGTTTTTCCTATGATTGCTTATTTAATGTCTTTTCGTTTTGGGTTTCATTTATTCTTTAATAGTAATTTCTGGTCGTTTTGAGTTTGAATTTTAAAAGGTATTTGTATCTGCTGAGCTTAAGTTTAAAATAGGCTTTACTTTTCCTTTTGAAAAACTTATTTTTCGGAAAGTTTTTGTTTAATTAATATAATGCAATGCACTATCATAGTCATAGTCCTATAAAGGCTGTATTGATCGTACGATTGATAAGAACTATTTGACTTGTATTTCAAGATATCGTACATTGAAAAATAAACCTGCTTTTATTAATAATTTAGATAAAATCATGTTGATTTATAATCAACGACCCCATCGATCACTGTCCAACTCAACCCCAACGGAAGTTCATCATTCTGATCGTGATACATTTGATACTTTTCTTAAACAATATTCAATTTTTTGCAAATGTCAATCAATGAATTCCGATTGTAAAAGCATGTTTAATCACGTTGCTTGCAAAGGTGCTACGGAACGTAAAGGCCCCAAATAGCACAGGAAGGAACATAGTCTGCTAGAATCCATAGGTACATGCTCTGGAAAGGTGCCAAGGAACGTAATCTCCTCAAAACTTAATTTTTTGGCAATTTTTAAGTCAAACTGTGTGAGGGAGTTCTGACTCTCTTTGAAAAGGTGTAGAGCTTCTATAGAATAACATGGTATTTCCTAGTGCTTCTATAGAATCATAAGGTACTACTCTACTCATGTCCGGCTTGACTGTATCATTAGTAGAAACATTATTGGTTGCTATGACCTCATAGCTATGGTAATCGAGTTACCGTATATGGAGTACCCTCTGTATTTGTTCTCTCTGATCGGTCGAAATCTCTTTAGTTTTGGATATTGACCCTAGTAAACCTGTCTGACAAGTCACGTTCGCCCATGAAAATAGTATGTCCCTGTCAGGGAGGTCTTGTACAGTTGAAGCTGCACACATATTCATGCCCCCGGCTTTCTCCCTTCTGAGGTGCCTATTAGCATACTACTTCTGTGTTTGCAAGCCATGGCTTTGAATATACCCTAAACTGAATTAATGCAGATGAAGGGGAGGGGTTGTTGAGATAAATTAAGTTCAGTAATGCAGTGAGTAGTGGAATCATATTTTAACTTTATAAAAAGTGCAATATTATATTGAGAAAACTGGAGCAAAAAAGTGGAGACATTGGCCTAAAGCTAGTCTATAACATGTGGAGAGGCTGAAAGAGACAAAAAATACGGTTACATCTTATTTGCCTACTTGTGTGGGTCCTAGGTACCGGAATTAACCCAACATTGGTCGAAGTACACAAAAAGTCTGCTCTAAGTCATTAAAAGATACCGGTGCCACCCCTCCGGCCGCGAGCCCCCCCCCAAGGTTTTGGGAAATTTGTTTTGTTGAAGTTTACTCACACCGAGACTTTCCCTATGACTGACACACTCGTCTCAGTCGGAAGTTAAGTAGTGCCCAAGGGGAAGGGTACTCACACCATCTCGACAAACATAAACCTTATCAGAAATTTTACTCATGGCAGTCTTTGGAAATTAAAAGGGCTAATGCCCTTTTTAATAGTTGAAAGTGATTGGAGGGCTACTAACTCCCTATCACGCCCACCATTTCTCCAAACGCATCCAATCAAAATTTGATATAGGCCTACTCTTTTTTTCAACGTAGTTGAAAGTTCTGGAAATTAGGTGTTTGAGGATGACAAAAAATGAATAAAATTCCGCTTTCTAAAAGCCAGAATATAATTCGTACTTTATTGAAAAAACTTTTAAATGTTTTCATTTTTATAGCTTTAGAAAATCAAAAATTAATTAAGATTTGAAGGAATAAATATCAGCATACGTATATTAAATTGACAAAACACTTTTTTTTTCAGTAAATTCATTTGAACTTTATTCACTAAAGCAAAAATTATATTCTGGTTTTTAGGAAGCACAAGCTTTTAGAACCCTACTCAGATTAATTTCTGTTAGTCTTGAGTTTGAATCTACTATTTAGTTTAATCTCTGTTTGTTTTCGGTTCCATTTAATTATTTATATTGATTTGTGATAGTTGCATGCCTGGTAAATTATTTAATTTTATTTTTGTTCATTTTTGGTTTAATGGAGTTATTTACTTTTTTTGAAAAACTTATTACGTGGAAAAAGTTTTTTAATTAATTCAGTAAAAGGCAGGTGACATTCTGGCATTTAGAAAGTTTAAGAACGTTAAACCTGATCCTGCTAGCGGTAGTTTTTTTTTCATAATTTTGACTTAATTATTCCTTTTTCATATTTGTGCATTTTTGGTTTAATTTACAGCTTCATAGTAGTTCGTTTTAAGTTTGAATTATCATATGACTTTATTTTTGCTGTCTTTGGTTTAAGTTTGGCTCTTTAATTTTCTTTGAAAATTTCATTTTTTTAAAGTGTTTAAATTAAATTTTTGTTCCTTTTTATTCACTATAAAATAAACCTCTTTTTTTGAAAAAGCTTCGTAAATTAATGTGACGAAAGTGAACCAAAGCATTTTTTTTGCTTCTTTTGTTCATGTGTCTTTGCCATGTTTTGCCTCATGATTACCTCAATAATGAAGTTACCTAAGTATGTTAATTTTGATTTTGGCTTGTTACATATCAGTCAAGGGCGGATCCAGGATTTTTTTTTTTGGGGGGGGGGTTTACTAATTTTTGAATTTTTCGGGGGGGGGGGGCACTAATTTTTGACTCAGTTTTTGACTAATTATACTGATTTTCACCAAGGTTTTACAAATTTTCTACTTATTTTCGACTCGGTCAAAAATTTCGGGGGGGGGGGGGGTTCAAACCAGGTAACCCCCCCCCCCCTGGATGCGGCCTTGAATCAGTCTGTTTGACTTAAATTATTGAATTGTTCCTAATTGACTGATTCCTAATTAATGGGGTACATGTGTTTACTTTCTAATTAATGTCTGCTAAACAGTGAGCAGTTCCACTGTCAATTTTAGTGGTCTGTATTTTCTATTCATCTATTGTATTCGGGTAGTATGTAGCAACACAATGGAATCCTACTCCCTAATTGCTCTAGAATAGTGGATGGCACGTGCCTGGATACCCAATTGTTGCTAAAACACATGATCCCATTGGTGGGTTTTGTAATATCTTAAACAGGATTGGTTGACTGTCTTATACTGTTTAAGACCATTCGTGGCTGTTGTTTATTCTATTCCAACCATGGAAACGGATAAAGAACATCGTTTGCCGGAATATGCGAGGAGAATTGTCGTAAAAGGTACTTTTTATCTTAGCCCCCATTCAAGAGCGGATCCAGGATTTTTGTTCGGGGGGGGTTACTTGATTTTTTCCCGTGGACTTTGTCTAACATCCTGCGTAAGCTGATCAGAACCGTTTTTTCGACTAATTTTCGACTCGGTCAAAAATTTCGGGGGGGGGGGGGGTCAAACCCGGTACCCCCCCCCTGGATACGGCCTTGCCCCCATTTGCAAAACTACTTCGCTTTTTTTTCTTTTTACATGAGTAGATAGTCATATAGATGGCTCGGGAGATTGTCAAGCAACCATAAGTCACAATCTGCGCAAGAATTTAGCAAATGACGAGTCACAAATCAGCAAGCCTCTGAATCGATCCTGTGGAAATTTTATGCAGGAGTCAAAGCCTTGTCATTTGCCTCTTTACTCTAAAATGTCTTTTTTTCAAAAATGAAATTTATTGTCTCTGGTTGCATTCGTGGTTCCCGAGAAGCGGAGCAGCTGCCTGTCCTCTTGCATATGCAGATATGTCTTTAGACTTCAACATGTTTTTAAAATCTGACAGATTTTAAAGACTTTTCCTGTAATTTCACTAAAAGAGCAGAAAAGGTACATCAGAGGTAGTCTGAATGTTATTTGCTGTGTCAACTCTTTGGAAAATTGACTTTACCCCCTCTCAAAAGATTGGGGCCACTAAATAAACTCGCGTAAGCATAAGTGCCCATTTGAATTCGTAGCTAATTCTGTACTGAGAGTACGCAAAAACAAAAGAATTGAAGGTGGAACTTTAAACAATTAAAATCGGGTAATTTGCAATCTAAATTCTATTGTGCATAATCTTTCCTATAAACTATCTGAGCAACTATTTCTGATTTTCTGTTAGTGGTTTCTGTACTTATTTCTTATTTTCTGTACTAGCCATTATCGCTTGTATTTAGGCATAATATTCTATTGGATCAAACCAAATGAAATGTCTCCATGGCTGGATCAAATTCTGTAGCATTATTTAATCTTAATTTGAGTAGTATGTTTTTTAAAAGCCTTTTCTCTATCTTAACATATCAAATCTTGTCAAAGTTATTAAAAATGTCTGCGTCGCAGTGCGCAAGAAATCAGATTTAAATAAAGAATCGAGGTCATAATCCGTGTTGGAAGGTATGGTACTGAAAATATCCCAAAGGCTTGAAAGCTCTTTAGAAGCTGTTGTGGAGGGCAAACTTCAATACCAGCCCCCTAAAAAGTCTTCACATTCCTAAGATTTTCCCCAGGTTTTCTACGTTTTCATGCGATTCAACTGTTTTTTCTGGACTTTGAACTGCTTTCCTCGAAACAAAATCCCTGCATAGCCTCCTGCCTCCCATGATTCAAACAGAGATCTTTTTGTACCCATATTGCACCTGATAACCCCCAGGCCTTCTCAAGACCAGAACAAAGTTTGCGCGTTACTGAAAAAAAAAAAGACAGTGGATTGTCAGTTTAACTGACAAATACTAGTATTTATTACTTAAAGTTTTGATCATTTTTATTTATAAAATTAAAAAAGCGAAAACGTTTAAAACGTATTTTGTTTTCAGTAAAGCGCAAATTATGTTCTGGTCTTGAGAACGCATGGGGGTTACTCGTGTTAATTTCTACTCGTTTTGAGTTTGACTCGGCTATTTATTGTAATTTCTGTTCGTTTTGAGTTTTATTTATTCATTGATAGCTATTTGCGGTAGTCTTACGATTGGAAGATTATTTGACTTTATTTCTGCTTTCTTTTGGTTTAGAGGAGCTCTTTACTTTTCTTTGATAAACTTGTTTTGTGGAAATTTTTTTTTTAGATTAATTTTTTAGATTAATTTTTTTTTTAGATTTTTATTGACATAGTCGTTTTCATGGATTTTTTGTTATATTTTCAGTTTTTTCTGTAAGAATCCATAGTTTGGGTTTCTATTTGTATGTTGGAGAAACTTTATCAACAATTTTAATCCTGACACAAATAATAGTTTTTAATTTAAATTTATAACTCCTGAAGTTGACCTGAAAAATAAAACTTAATATCATTCCCATAAGGTTATATCTATGTTTTTTGACAACCTTGATATACTAACACTCTTTTTGTTTATGTAAATTGTAAGAGCAGAACAGAAGTAGTAATAGTAGTAGCCCCAAAAGTTTCAACTTAAAACCCCCAGTCTTTCTCGATATGTTGCTAAGTTGTCTTATTGACAACCATAAACACAATGCCTTTTGATTTAGTTTATAGAAACATTTAGTTTTAAAGTATAATGGGCTAATTGTACCTACTGTGCTGAACAAAATGACTGTCTCAGAATTTTGACTCAATGCGTTTGAAAAATGAATGGGCTCGAAAGAAGGGCTGCCTGCTCTCCAATCTATTTTTACTCTTAAGAAGGGCACTAAAACTTTTGCTTTTGAATTGAATTAGCTCCTTTAAAAGTTTTAATGATATTTCCATCAATTTTAGAGTGGTGGTGCCTATGATATTGCTTATATACCCTTTTGAAAACCTACGCTGCCTTTGATCCCTTATCATTTCATGAATTTTTCAAATTGATATACTCAGTTATTTCTTTGTTCGCCCTTTTAACAATCCTTATACGCATATCGTGTTTTGATTCAGTTCAACACTCCGCTCAACATTCTCTGAAAGGCTCACCTGAATGCCCTTCGTTCTTGGAAAGTAAAGTTCAAACATGCATACCTTTCTCAATAACATATACTATGTGTAAGCAATGATCAAACTGCCTAGTCCACGGTCCTTGTCTTGAGGACTGTGGGGCATGGGCGCCCATAAGCTGAATTAATACCTGGTCTAATCGGCAATCCCAATGCTCTATAATAGAAATCTCAAAACAAAAATATAAAAATATAAGGCAGTATCATCAGCCAAGAGGGGGGGGACTGGACCCCAAAACCCCCATTATGGGCGTTAATGCTTTGGAAAGGTTGACATCCCTAAAGACATTATTACTGGACTTTTCAACAAGGCTGAACAAAATAGATCTCTTAAAATTTCGATCGAACATGTTTTGGGGAATGACAGGCTTGGGGGACGGGGCTGATTGCTGATTGTCCACCATTCAATTTTGACTCTTAAAAAGGGCACTAAAACTTCCGACTTCCAATCAATTGAGCTCCATCCAATCCAAAGTTTATACGACCACCCTTTCCATAAAAGCCTTATATGCCCCGGGGCATAACTTACAACCCTTGCCCATGGGCTCTGGAGGATTGTGTCCACCATAAAGACATTTTTTTTGATGATTTTTGGACTATTGGTAACAAAATGGCAATCTCACAATTTCAACTGAATGCGTTTCGGGAAAAGAGAATGTCAAGGGGAGGGGCTAGTTGCTCTCTATGATGTTTAACTCTTGAGAGGGAACTAAAACTACAGATTTTCAATGAAATGTGATTCTTCTAATGGTCACACGTCCACCCCTTCCACAAAAACCTTATATACCCCTGAGGCATAACTTATCCCCAGATTCTGGGGGATTCTGTCAACCCCAAAGGTTTTATTATATGATCTTCGGACTATTTTTGAACAAATAGCTATTTCAAAATTCTATCGGATGCATTTGTGGAAAATTCTACACGGGGGGGGGGGGCGGAAAGGGGGGGGGTAACTGTCTTCCGGTCACTTTGGCTCATAAAAAGGGGATATATAACATCTGATTTCGAATCAAATGAGCATATTCTGGAGTGTTTACAATCACCCTTTTCATGAAACCTTATATGCCCTCAGGGCATAACTTACAACCCTTGCGCTGAGGGTTTTGGGAGCGGGGGTGTCATCGAAATAAAATCGAATCAAATCAAAGATATCAAAGATATACTCTCCAGACCTTTCAACGACGCTGAACACAATGGTTATCTCAAAATTTTTATTAGATGTGTTTTGAGAATTTATGGGCTTGGGCGGGGGCTTGTTGCCCTCCAATCACTTTTGACTATTAAAAAAGGCACTAGCCCATTCAATTCCAATCAAATGAGCTTTTTTAGAAGTTTCTACGACAACAAAGGGCCATATCAAAATTTCTCTCAGATGCAATTCAGGAAAATATGAGGTCTGAGGAGGGGGGGGGTGTCCAGCAACCGATCAATCTGAATCTTAAAAGGGGCACTAGAACTTTGATTACCAATCCAGTGAGCCCCCTCCGAAGTTTATACGATAGCTCTTTCTATATAAACCTTATGTGCTCCCAGGGCATAACTTACAACCCTTTCCTGAGGGCTGTGGGGGAGCTGTCATTCTCAAAGACATAATTTCCAGACCTTTTAACTACGTTGAATAAAATGGCTATCTAAAAATGTTGATAGTATTTGTTTGAAGATGTGGTAGAGGTGGGAGGGGGTTAGTTGTCCTCCAATCGCTTTCAACTATTAAAAAGAGCACTAGGCCTTTCTAATTCCAATCGAATGAGCCGTTTTTTTTTTAGTTTATGGGACAACTCCTTAGATAAAAACTTCCCTGATCTAAAAAAAACAAAAAAACCAAAAAAAATAATAATAAATAAATAAAACATTGTGCCCACATCGTTCTTTATTTAGGCAGCGCTATTGCGCTGCCCGTGATCACTCTTTAAGGCAAAGCGTTCAGCTCAAATGTTTTGAAACTCTTGGGCAAATAAGGCACTAAACATTACCAACAGACTATTTTTGTTGCGCTCCTATAAGCTTTCAGTAAAGCTAAAGTTGAGCTCTGGCCTAAGGGGGTGTCACTCTTGTATCACTTCTTGTATTTCTTGGGCAATCTCGGTTCGTTTTCAGTTTCAGCTTAACTCTTTACTGTCTTGTGAAATATGTGCTTCTGTAATTAAAGTATAAAATTTTTCTAGTTTAATGAACACAATCATTTTCTAGAAACTGAAAATGCATTACCACTTCACAAATTAATAGAAGCTTGTTTTCTAATTCTTTAAATAGAAGTGATTTTCTTAGTTTATTGTATTTTTGAGAGGCTCGCACAATTAATGCCAAAATTATTACTGTGGCAGAAAATGGATCAATAATATTTATTCCCTGCTTTCTGTGAGTAATCGTTTGGTACAATCGTCCCTGAAAAAATCCTTTGAAGGGCTGGAGGGAGATTTCTAAAACAGTATTTTTCCGTTTTACAATTTTTAGTTTTAACGCAATTACCTGTAAACATTGATTTTGGAGGAATTCCTGGTCTGTGCTATCTGTACAAATCATGCAATTACAATCGGTATGTTGACGTCATCAATTCACCTTAACCTTTTTTATTTATTTATTTATTCGTTATTATAGTCTTACACCTTGGGTTCGATTACAGTTGTCATAAAGCTTATTTAATGAACTCTATTGCTCTCTTTCCTTCTCTCTTTTTTCTTTATTAGATATTTAGGTACTGGTGCATCATAACTAAAACAGCGCTATGAATGTATACGGGATGCAGACACGAAACCCGTCAAACGGCTATTTGCAAAAGAGATAAATGATTGCAAAGCGTTGTTTCTGATTGAGTTTACAATACTTAAACGCTTGTTTTTGGGTTTAGGAGGGGGGAGGTACCTAGGTTAGGTTAAGTTGCGTATTTAATATATACTACGCTTTACCCCCCACCCAAGGCCTTACCCAGGATTTTTTTTCGGAGGGGGTTTAACTCAAAGATTTTTTTTCGGGGGGGGGGGGGTTTACACGAAAAAACTTCAAAAAACACATAATATTCATTTTCGTTACGTTTTTATGAGTCAAAAACATTTCGGGAGGGGTTCAAACCCACCTAAACCCCCTCTGGATACGGCCTTGCCCCAAACTGTTATATTTTCATCCTATTTTATTTTATTTCATTAGCATTAACCAAACTTGACTTCTTTCGTGTATAGCGCTGGTTTGGTTATAATGCACCAGTACCGATTTTTATAAGTAAATGTTTTACATATTTTGTGTTCAAATGTTTAATAGTTTAATGTTAAAAGTTTTGCTTCATAATCCCCCTCTTTACAGGACATATAGCCTTTGTGGGGTTTTGAGATTGTACTATTGAATGTTTTTTTTTTTGTTATTTTTTGGTTGAAATATATCTTATCTTATCCCCCTCTCCGCTATCTTTGAAGTTAAACGTTTAAATGTATCTAATCTCTATTATATGCTTTTGATATATGCTTAGATGAATGCATCAATAGCTGCAATCTAGTAAAGCGCGAACCAAGGTGCACAGTATCAAAATTTTAACACCAGCCTTAATAAAAACTGCCTAGTGAGAAAAATCACCAGTTGAAGCGGATTTAGGAATGTTAACAATGATTTTTGTTAACCTTCATGGTAAAGTTTGTTACAAAATCAAGTTTCGAAAAAGAGCCTTAAAACCCTTGATAATGGCATTGGATCCAAATGAAACTTGTGTTATTAGAATTGCCATGGCAAAAAACCCTGATCAGGATAATACAGTCCTCCTTCTTGGACAACAAGGATAATCGCTTCTATGTGTAGGGAGCACCGATATGTTTCCGTCTTTCTCTGCTTGGTTTTTGCCAGAGGCAATCAAATCTCCGATGTAGAGATACGATATTTTTTTTCAAGGACGATTGTATTGAACCAGTGGTCGTAACTCGCAAGACATCGGGTGATGGCTCATTCAAAAGTAAATTGCAATATCTAGTATTCTTTTTTGAGAAACTATACAGATCATGCCGCAGTAAAGTGGCGCTTTCTGTAACTACGAGCTATAAAACATAAGTGTTAGTCCAGATAGGGTGAAGATGTCTGGAACAAATTCTTATGTGACCAATCGATATTTCATGGTTTGAATCCTAAACAGAATGTTTTGAGTCCCGCTCCCTCTATTGTGAGAAAAGGGAAATCGTTTTTTTGCATGAATAGCATGCGTCTCATTAAAATATCTGTTTTTTTTCTATTTTATGGTGCAAATTCTCAAAGAGAAATTTAGCGTCTCAGTTAAATGTAACTGCCTCTCTCTACATACCTCTTATAAATTTGTCGTAATAAATCCATAGTAAAGCACCATATGGTACTTCCGGAGGGGAAACATGATAAGCATAATAAAAATACTTCTGAAATCTCCATGGTCGTGTACCTTTGGCTGGAGGTTTAAAATCCTCCTCTTAGATATTCCCCCTTCTAGCTTCCCTAGTAACCGAAAACTAAAAGAGTGTATGGTGAAGAAACTTTCTAATGAAGAAAAAGTCATTTATTTGTTTTCAGTTTCACAAAAACAATGGAATTTCTTTATTAAAATGTATCATAGATAACCGTGACAACATATCCCTCGGACTCTTTAGATGTTTGACAAAGTTGCACATGTTTTGCGTGAAAGTTCATGTCTTACAATAGAATCACATTTAATTCTTTAGTTCCATCGTCTTAATCAAACAAACAACTTTTTGTAAATTTTATTGCGTATATTTAAAAGCAATGAAAACGAGCAAAACTTAACTAAAGGAAAAACGAAGTTTTTCTTACAGAAGTAAAGAGCGATGTTGAAAGTTAAGCAAAAATTTCTACTTTGCATGATACGTAACATATATTTCCAGAACTAGCTCAAACAAATGACTCGTGACATTTTCAAATTCCTATAGGATTCTAACACTAGCGCTTTAATGAAAACTGAGCTTTCTTAAGTTCTTAGACAATGATATGTGTGTACTAAAAGTTATTAATATCATCCTCATTGAAAGACTATTGGAAGTTTTGTAAATATATCTTGCGCAATAAGTGAAGCAATAGTGCAAACTTCGCCCTTTGCTTGTGTAAGAAAAACTTTGTTCTTTCCTAGTAATTTAGTTAAAAAAAAAAACTTACCGGAAAAGAAGTTTTTCAAAGAAAAGTATAGTCCATTTTAAACTTAAGATCAGCAGATACAAATACCTCTTAAAATTCAAACTCAAACCGACCAGAAATTACTATTAAAGAATAAATGAAACCCAAAACGAACAGAAATTAAGTAAACAATCATGACAAAAAACATACAACAAGTAATAATATAAAAGAATAAATAAAACTTATAGCGAGTTATGCTTAAAATGAATATGTAAATCAAGCTTAAAACGAAAAAAAATATTTTGCTATGGAAGATAAATGAAACCCAAAACAAACAGAAATTAAATAAACAATCAATGCAAACAAACATACAATAGATGCTAATATTAATGAACAAATAAATCTTAAAAAGAGTGAAACTTAAATTTAATATGCAAATCAAGCTTGAAGCGAACAAAATCACTACAAACAAGAGTTTGGGTATCGCCTCCTTCTCTCATTGTAAAAGTATGAAACCTACTGTGTCAATGGCGCTTTGCAGAAAACTATATGTGTCTAAAACATTCTTGGAAAGTATAAACAAAATCAAATTGAATATTTGATTTATAATGACATTAATTGTTGAAAAATTCATAGTTCAAGATTTTATTTCACTGTAATTTTATTTTCATTTTCAATGCTGTAAAAAATGGAAAAGAAAATATTTGTAATTTAATTCGTTTTCAGTGAAGCGCCAATGACACTCTAGGCCTTAGGTTTTTACAATTAAGGAAAGGGGCAGTATCCAAACTCTTGTTTGTAGTAAAACTATATTCTTTTTGAACAATCTTAGAAATAACTAATACATTAAACTGAATATTTGATGTATAATGATATTATTTGCTGAAAGCTCGTCAGTTCAAAATTTTACTGTAATTTCAATGTTTATTTTCAATATTAAATACAAAAGAAAATATTTGTAACATAATTCGTTTTCAGCAACGAATTATGTTTCGTTGAAACAAAGCGCCAATAATGCAGTAGGTTTTATACTTTTACAGTGAGAGAAGAAGGCGATACCCAAACTCCTCTTTGTAATGATTTTTGTTCTTTTAAGCTTTATTTGCATATTCAATTTAAGTTTTACTCGTTTTAAGATTTATTTATTCATTTATATTAGTATCTATTGTATGTTTGTATGCATTGATTGTTTATTTAATTTCTGTTCGTTTTGGGTTTCATTTATACTTCAATAGCAAAATATTTTTTTTCGTTTTAAGCTTGATTTTCATATTCACTCTAAGCATTACTCGCTTTAAGATATATTTATTCATTTATATTATTACTTTTTGAATTTTATTTTGCTTTGATTGTTTATTTAATTTCTGTTCGTTGTGGGTTTCCTTTATTCTTCAATGTTAATTTCTGGTCGTTTTGAGTTTGAGTTTTAACAGGTATTTGTATCTGCTGATCTTAAGTTTAAAATGACCATTACTTTTCTTTGCAAGACTTCTTTTTAGGAAAGTTCTTTTAATCAATTTTGTTCGTTTGTGATTGAAAAATGTCTCAAGTTTTTGAAAATTGCTTATTTAAAAATCAAACTTTTTTTTCAATATCAAATGTTCATCTAAGCATCAAAACTAGCATCAAAGTATCAATATCAAAGTAAAAAATTACAAAGTAACATAAAAAAACAATGTATCAATATAAAATCAATATATCAATATAAAAAAACAATGTATCAAAGAAACAATAAGAAACCTTTCATAACTGACAGCGCTTGCGCTGTAAATAGAATTTGCCACGTAAATCACTAAATCCAAGCATTGAAGTAAACAAAGTGTCATCCCTTCCCTAAGAACCATATATGCCCCCAGGTAATAACTTACAAAGCCTGCCTCCGGACCCTGGGGGTTTGTGTCGACACCGGTGGTTTTGTTATCTGATGTCTGAACTGTTTTAAAAAAAATTGCTATCTCAAAATTTTTATCGGATAGGTTTGGGGAAAAAGGGCGCAGGGGCGGGGGGCTAGATGCCCTTGGATGTCTTTTGATTCTTAAAAAGCGAACTAGAACTTTCAATTTTCAAACAAATAAGCCCTCTCCGAAGTTTATACAAGCATCCCTTCTATAAAAGCCATATATGCCTCCAGTGCATAAATTAAAACGACTGCCCCCGGACCCTGGGGGGGGGGGGTCGTGTCAACACCACAGTTTTTATTATCTGATCTTTTAACTATTTTTAAAAAAATAGCTTTCTCAAAATTTTAACTTGATACATTTGGGAAAAAAGGCCTAGGGGTGGGGGTCTAGTTGCCCTCCGAACTCTTTTGACTCTTAAAAAGTGAACAAGAACTTTCACTTTACAAATAAATTAGCCCTCTCTGAAGTATATAGGAGCATACCTTCCATAAGGAGCATATATGCCCCCAGAGGATAACTTTCAACCCCTGCCCCCGGACCCTGGGGGGTTGTGACAACACCAGAGTTTTTGTTATCTAACCTTTTAACTTTTTTTTTTAACAAAATGACTATTGAAAAATATTTATTTGATGCATTTGGGGAAAAAAGGGCGTGGTGAGGGGGGGGCGAGTTGCCCTCTTATCTCTTTTGTTTCTTAAAAAGTGAACAAGAACTTTTACTTTACAAAAAAATTAGCCCTCTCTGAAGTATAAACGAGCATCCCTTTCATAAGAACTATATATGTTCCCAGGGCATAAGTTACAGCGCTTGCCCCCGGGCCCTGGAGGGTTGTGTCGACACAGGAGATGTTGTTATCTAACCTTTTAACTAATTTTAACAAAATGACTGTTGCAAAATATTGATTTGACACAATTGGGGAAAAAGGGTATGGGGGGGGGGCTAGTTGCCCTCCGATCTCTTTTGACTCTTAAGAAGTGAACTAGAACTTTCACTTTCCAAATAAATGAGCCCTCACTGAAGTTTATGCGAGCATCCCTTCCATAAGAAACGTGTATACCCCAGGGCATCACTTACAACGCCTGCCCCCGGGCCTCATCTCAAAATTTCTTTCTGATGCATTTGGGGGAAAAAGAGCTTTTGGGTTAACTGCTCTCTGATCACTTTTGACTCTTAAAAAGTGAACTAGAACTTTCAATTACCCAATAAAATTAGCCCTCTTTGAAGTTTATACGAGCATCACATCCATAAGAACCTTATATTTCCCCAGTGCACAACTTACAGCGCCTGTCCTCGGGCTCTGGGGGGTTGTGTCAACATCGGAGTTTTGTTATCTGAACTTTGAACTATTTTAACAAAATGGCAATCTCAAAATTTTTATCTGATGCAATTCAGGAAAAAAGAGTGTGATGGGCAGGGGGGGGGGGCCTCCGATCTCTTTTGACTCTAAAAAAGTGAAGTAAAACTTTCAATTTTTAATTAAATGAGCCCTCTCTAAAGTTGTCACTTCAGGTAAAATACCTGATGCATTTGAGAAAAAAAGCGTGGGGGGGGGGGGCTAGCCGCCCTCAGATCTCTTTTGACTCTTAAAAAGTGAACAAAACCTTTCACTTTCGAAACAAATTAGCACTCTATAAAGTATATACGAGCTTCCCTTGCATAAGAACCACATTCCCCAAGGGCATAACTTACAACGGCTTCCTCCGGGCCCCGGAGGGCTCTGCCGACACCAGAGTTTTTGTTATCTAACCTTTTAACTGTTTTTAACAAAATGACTACCGCAAATTTTTTTTTAATGCGTTTGGGGAAGAAAGAATGTGGGGGGGGGGGTTAGTTGCCCCCCGATCTCTTTTGACTCTTAAAAAGTCAAATAGAACTTTCACTTCCCAAACAAATGAGTACTCTCTGAAGTTTACATGAGTATCCTTTTCATAAGAACCATATATACCCCAGGGCATAACTTACAAAGCCTCCCCCCGGTTCCTGGGGGGGGGGGTGTCGACACAGGAAATTTTGTTATCTGACCCTTGAACTACTTTTAACAGAATGGCTATCTTAAAGTATTTATTTGATGCATTTAGGGGGAAAAGAGTGTGGGGGGAGGCTAGGTACCCTCCAAACACTTTTGGGTCTTAGAAATATAACTATATCTTTCAATTTCCGATCAAATGAGGCCTCTTTGAAGTTTATACGAACATGCCTTCCATAAAAACCATATATGCCCCCAGGGCATAACTAACAGCGCCTGCCCTCGGTCCTTCGGGCGCTGTGTTGACACCGGAGTTTTTGATATCTGAACTTTGAATTATTTTTGACAAAACATCAATTTTAAAATTTTTATCTGATGCATTTGGGGGAAAAGGGTGGGGGGGGGGGCTAGCTGATCTTCGATCACTTTTCACTTGTATAAAGTGAACTAGAACTTTCAATTTCCAATCAAATGAGCCCTCTTTGAATTTTATACGAGTATCTCTTACATAAGAACCTTATATGCCCCCAGGGCTTAACTTACAACGTCCGCCCCCAGGCCCTGGGGGGTTGTGTCGACATCGGAGTTTTGTTATCGGACCATTGAACTATTTTTAACAAAATGGCCATCTCAAATTTTTATATGATGCAATTAGGGGAAAAAAAGAGCGTGGTGAGGGGGGGGGGCTAGTAGCCCTCCGATCTCTTTTGACTCTAAAAAAGCAAACTAGAACTTTTAATTTCCAATCGACCCTGGAGTTTTGTTATATGATCTTCAAACTGTTTTTACGAAAATGGTAAAATTTTTATCGGATGTATTTGGGGAAAAAAGGCGAAGAGGGGGCAGTTGTCCTCTGATCACTTTTGACTCTTAGAAAAGGGCATTAGACCTCTCGATTTCCAATTGAATGAGCCTCTTTTGAAGTTTGTACGACGACCCCTTCCATATGAAGTGCCTCTGGGAAAAAAAGATAATAATAAAACATTGGAACCGTACGGCCTTTACTATAGGCAATGCTGTAGCGTTGCCTCTAATTAACTAAAAAAAAAACTTTTTGGAAGAAAAAACATTAAAGAAAATTAAAGAGTCATGTTAAACTTAAGAAAAGCAGAAATAAATTCCCAAAATAATTTAAAGTCAAAGTGACCAAAATTTACTCTTAAAGAATCAATGAAACCCAAAACGAACAGAAATAAACGATCACAGAACCCACAGAGATAGCAGGTACTAGTAAAGATGAATAAATAAACCTTAGAACGATTAAACATTCAATTGAATGTTCAAGTTAATCTTAAAATTAAAAGAAATATAAAAAGTAAGTATTTGATTTATACTTGAGTTTTCAGTAAAGTGCAAATGAATAAATAAAACCCAAGCGAACAAAGAGTCAATAAACAATCATAGTAAAGAGACATACAACAGATACTAATATAGATTATGAATAAATAAATCACAAAAGGAGTAAAACCTAAATTGAATATTCAAATAAAACACAAAACGAACAAAAATCACTACAAATAGGAATGTGGCTACTGTCTCTTCCCTATCTGAAAATAAAAACCTAGTTTTTTTCAACTGAAAGCGAGGAGCAACATTAAAACTTAAAACGAAGAATAACTATTACATATATGAGAAGAGTAGCTCTCTCCTCAGTATCACGCTCTTTACGTTAAAGTTTGACTTTTGGTTCCAATCATTTAAGAATGACTCGACAGAAACAGAAAGGTCATTTGATTTGAATAATAAGTTATTTTAAAAGTTCTAAAAAAAACTTTAGCGTAAAGAGCGAGGTACTGAGGAGAGGGAAACCTCCTTAATATACGTAATCATTTTATTTATTTTTAGTTTTTATTATTGCTCCTTACTTTCAGTTGAAAAAACTTGTTTTTTTATTTAATTTCTTGTCGTTTTTTAAATAATGCCGGGAAATCTGTCTCCCCTTTCATGGAAAATTCTCATATCCTGTAAGAGGAGGGTAGGGGCTCTTGGCGGTGACTCGATGTCCAAACTTAGCCATGAGACCCGACTACCCCTAATTAAGCCTCGAATAAAAGAAATGAACCAAGTGAGAGAGATACCTTGACAAAAATCCTAACATCGTAATAAATAAACAAGATAACACAGGTATAGAAAAAAACTGAGGTTTTGTTATAAAAGAAGAGAACTTTAGCTAATTATTATTAGTTATTTCATTATAATCAAAATTCAACATTTATTATTCACAATCAGAAATCAAAGATCAATTCATGTTCTTATATTGACTAGAAGTGAAATTTAATTATTATTGAAGAAAAGCCAGCGTTCTAGCTAATATGGTAAGTTAACGTATTCATGCTTGAAAGAATCATATAAAATTGCTAAAAAAGGTGGTATAGACCCCTTTAATAAGATTAAACATGATAATATTAAGGAAAAGCAAGGAACACATTAGACTTACATTCTATATGCGTACAAGAAGCTTCAGCAAAGCCATAACCCCCACTGACTTCTATGGTCAGTGTCACTCTATATAAAAACATGTGTTCCCCTTTATTTGCCAAACAAACGAATCTAAATTCAGAGGTTCTAAGAAAGGTGTGTATATTTTGGCAAATAAGTTTATCGGTTCAACTATACTTTCAAAGTGCATTGTCAAGAACCAGATTCATAGAGAGTCGATAATGATCCTAACATTAGAAGGACACTTCTTAAAAATCCGACATTGTAATATAAGCTTACGTAGAAGTTTTTAAAGATATTATTATGCTGATATCTTTGAACAATTATAGAAAATTATTATAGTCGTCCCACTCAATTGCGCTGGCCTTTACAAGGATAAATCATGAAAGATAAGAATAAAAAAACGCATAATTGAAAACATAATTAGTATATAGCAATAGAAAATCAATTGAATTTTAGGCTGCAACGCTATTGAATGAGTAAGTGACCAAAAAAATTGTAAATACTATTAATCGACAGAAGATTATCAGCTGAAAGTAGCTTCTGTTCTTTAGCCTTCAACGAATAATACTATTTTATCATTTGCGGTTCTGGTTCTATTTTCCTCACATCTACCATCGTGCCTTATCGTGTCTTTAAGGAACGTGGAACCTTTTTACATCACGATTCCCTTTTCTTTTCTTCAAGACCATTGAACAGAATGAGGACAACACACGATTATCCACATAAGTTGCCTAGAGGATATGCTGTACAAATTAAGGATTGTGATTCCTGTCTTGAAGAGGTTTGTGAATCTCACCATAGAGGATTACCTTTGCTCCAATCGTCACTATGATTAGTGCGATAAATGAAAAATACTTACCCTAGTATGATTGGAAAATACCTAAACGTGATTTCAGTTTCTTTCTAAGAGACTGGTATCGTCGGGGATTTAAATTGTTTTGGGAAGAAGAATGTGGACCAAGTTTCAATTGTAAAACAACAAGACAGTATGGTTTCTACGGCATCGTTGTGACGACAGTAGTAGTTATGATTCAAAACCCACTAATTTTTATTTGACTCTTACAGAAAGTGATTCTTCATATGAGAATACCGCATGGGACATTACTTCAAATAAGCAAATTGAAACTTGTGAATTTTACAATATCACTTAAGATATAATAAAGATGAAGTTACATTATATTGTAGAAAAATTGACCCTGACTTTGCACACGAACATCAGTGCAAGTTGAATCCTACTGATCTGCCACCACTAGTCATTGTCGATGACCACCTAAATGACGAAGAAGAAGAAGAAATCTGAAAGATGAAGACAAAGACTTTTTTATTGTATATATTTGTTTTATTAATAAACAAACTTACAAACATTCTAAAAACACTTTATTCTTAGGGCACTGAAATCAATAATATAACGGGAGGATAGGATACTTTCTACTATGAAGTTGTTCAACCAAGGATTGTCTACAAAAATGTTCAGAAATTCACTGTAAATATAGTCACAAGATCAAAAAAATATATATAATAATGCATGAATACCACAGCTGTTGGTTGATAAATCTTGTACTTGCTTCCGATTTTGGATAATAGGTTTTTCACTTCTTTCAAGGAAGTTTTTGATGTGAGGTGTGTAGAATGCAGATAGTAGACCAAGAGGATACAAATTATATATTCTTCGCTGTTTGAAAGATGCACAGCCAATGCCCCGTCTGCACAGTCAATGTACTACTATTAACAATGATAAAGGTATTGCTAGTATTATAAATATGTTCAAGGAAATTCAAGGGTATGCAATAGGATTTATATTTGGATATGTATGAATCCAAATTAAATACATAGATTGTTTGGTTTTTGTTCATGATTCCAAGTCTAATAGAATACAACTGTCACGGGTAATTTCCTAATAGGTTTCAAATTGATTTAGTAAGACTAATGCTACGCTCTGCATCAATGGTTTGGCAAAGGTACATTCTAAACGCACTGTGCCCATTCGGACAATGATCATATCTTGAGTACCAGACAAGTTCAATACAACGATACCGTAACCTTTTGCAAACATTGTATCGGTTATACCATTTTCAAATAGTTGGGAATCTTGAACCAGGGATTGCATTGTCAATTCATAGAGGGTCCTATAGGATTTATCTAAGGATAAATTGTAGAGAGGAATTCTATTTACTTTACACACAAGAGAAGAAAATCCAAACATTTCAAATTCGTGTGGAGAACTTGTCCATGATGTAATGGCACTGGCATATCTTACCAATTCCATAGCAAGTTCTGAAGGAATTTCAACATAAATAAATAAAGAGTCGGTGTAGGTGATTGAACCAGTGGCAATATGTCGCTGCTCAATGACTGTGTGAGGAGCGAGCAGTTTGATTTTATTCCCACTGGCTCTTAATTTTTCAATGGCCAAAGCAGCAGAACTCAAAACCTGTGGTTTTCGTTCATGAAGTGTTGCCGAGGTGAGACTGACATTTGCATCGGGTGTTGGATCTAGTGTGTTTCTCAAACTGAAATTAGACGGGGTGAGTTGCAACTTTGTGTAAGTCTTAACATTGAGAGGCATCCATTGAGGTATATTAAATATTTCATGATTTAATCATGGTTGCAGCGGCAGCTGCAACCTAGTAAAGAGCGAACCATAGCCCATAGTAATAAAAAGTTGAAAAACGTATTTTCAAAAAAAACAACTGCCTAGTGAAAAAAAATTCGCATCTGACACTGGCCCAGGAACGTTAACTATTATTTCGGTTCGTCTTAGTGAGAAAAAATTGCCATTTGACACTGAATCAGGAATGGTAACTATTGTTTCGGTTAATCTTAGAAGTAAAAGTTTATTGCGAAAAAAAAATTTGTGGTGACTTCGAAAACGAGCCTAAATCCCCTTGAAAATGGCGTCAAATCGAAATTAAAAGTGTACCATTGGAATCAGCATGGTTGAAAACCTTTCGTCGGATAATTACAGTCCCCCCCTTGAACACCAAGGAAAATGACTTTTTTGCATGACTAGCACTGATCTGTCTCCCTTTTTTTTCTTTCTTTTTTTTTCTAGAAGGGCTAGGGGGTGACCGGAGCATCATAGAGAGGTGTGAATAGCTGATTCGAAAGGGAATTAAATTTTTAAGTGCCCTTTTTAAGTGACCAAAAAGATTGGAGGGCAAATAGCCACCCCTCCCTACAGGCCCCCTCCCCCAACTAGTCCTATAAAAATTTTGAGATAGCCATTTTGTTTATCATAGTTCAAAGGTAAGAGCCATATATCGCGATATCGGGCGTATCGATATCGCGCGTATCGGTATCATGCGTATTAGTATCGCATGTATCTTATCGGGAACATCGGCATTCGCTGTTGTTTTTTTTCAGTCATTTTCTATGCTCATTTTTTTAAAGCCTGTCCCGGCAAGGTATCATGGTTGCAGCGACAGCTGCAACCTAGTAAAGGGCGAACCACAGCCCATAGTACCAAATGTTAAAAAACGCGTTTTGAAAAAAAACTGCCCAGTGAGAAAAAATTCCCATCTGACACTGACTCAGGAACTTTAACTATTCGCCTTAAAAGTAAAAGTTTATTGCGAAAAGAAATTTATGTTGATTTCGAAAAAAAGCCTCACACCCCTCGAAAATGGCGTCATATCAAAATGAAAAGTGTACCATTGGAATCAACATGGCCAAAACATTGTACAGGGAAGTTACAGTCCCCCTCCCTGAAAAACAAGGAAAATCACTTTTTTGCATCGGTAGCACTGATCTGTCTCCCGATTTTTGTTGTTGTTTTTTTTTCAACAGGTCTAGCGGGCTACCAGAACATCATAAAGAGATTCTTAATGGCTCATTCAAAAGCTATTTCTCATATATACGTTCTTTTTATAAGTTCTGCCATCTGCAAGTGCCATATGGCACTAAATGGCACTTTTTGTGCTATTTCTCAAAGGCCGGCACTAGCAGGCTACCAGAACATCGTTGGTCTTTTATAGGTCATATAAAGGCTATTGCCCACATCTACGTCTTTCATATAAATTCCACCGTCATCAAGTTCAAATGGCACTAAAAATGGCGCTTTTGGTGTCATGTCTCAAGTGGAAAAGCTGCACTGTAAAAAAAATTTGATTTAAAACAAAATGTTTTGCTCGAATTCAAACAAGTCAGAAAAAATCCAATTTTTCTGTTGGAATTGTGACTTGCTTATTTAATTCAAACAAGTCACAAAAAATCAAATTTTTCTGTTGGAATTGTTACTTGCTTATTGAATTCCAACAAATTATTGAAATTATTAGGATTTATGTAATTTTCAGTAAAAAAAAAAAATTAATTTTCACCGTAAATAGGCTATATCAATCAACACGGTTTGAACTTCAACAGTAGTTTAAGTTTCTTGAATATCATTTTAAATTTGACTATAGAACCATTGAAAGTAAATTGTTCAGTATTAGTTCAATTCAAATATTTGAATTATAGCAGAAAAAGGGGAATGCTAATTAAATTTTGAGTATAAAATTTAAGTAAAAGTAAAAAATATATTTTACTTATTTTTATAATTATCTTTTTATACTCAAAATTTAATTATCATTTTTAGCACTGATCAAATTCTGCTTAAAGCCAAGGACATCGCTCAGGTTATCGTTGAGATGAGTCATTTCATTGTCATTGGGAGAGCTAATGTAAATCTTGCCATGTTCTATTGAATAGTTAAACTGAAATGCACCATTTTATGAGCAGAGATTTTCTATTGATTGTACGACACAAATCCGTCATACTACCAAATTCTTTGTATTTTAGCGTGACATAAGGTTAATCACTAGAGTTAAATGCTTTTATCCATTTATAGTCGACAAGGGGTGACTAATCATGTGGTTTAATTATTATCCCATATGTACGGGCGTTTCTAAGGATATCATACGTACTTTTGAGAATACAATCGGCAAGAGCAACTGTAATCGAACCCTTTATACTTTATACTTTCCCTCGTTAAATTTGATGATAGGGGTGAGTTTTAGACAGTATGTTTTGCAAGGCTGGTTTTAAACTTTCGATACTGTGCAACGTGGTTTGCTCTTTAATAGATTGTAGCCACTGGTGTATTCAAGTAAGATCAAAAGCATATAATGGAGATACTTTTAAATGTTTAACTTCAAAGATAGCGTAGAGGGGGATAGGATAAGATATATTTCAAAAAAAAAAAAAGCGTTCAATAGTGCAATCTCAAAACCCCACAAACGCTAAATGGCCTGTAAGGAGGGGTTTGTGAAGCAAAACTTTTAACATTAAACGATTAAACATTTAAACACAAAATATGTAAAACAATTACATATAAAAATGTAACAAAGATGATAAACGTAATAAAGAAGAAAAAGAGACAGAAGGAAAGAGAGTAATGGAGTTCATTAAATAAGCTTTATGACAACTGTAATCGAACCCCTTATACTTTACACTTTCCCTCCAAAAAATTTGATGATAGGGGAGAGTTTTATCCAAAAATCGCTTGTTTTGCTCAAATCATCGTAAAGATGGCAAAGAATCCGAGCTTATTAAACTCACCATCACCCAGCTGAAGCTATTACAGTACACTACAGTAGTCTACACCAATTCATTGCTGATAGCCTTAGTAAGAGCTGAGTCCACTACTTAATTAATGTTGGTTTGATGCATGCACATAGTTCATTTATGTATTCTGCAATAATTTTGACATTAACCGAGTATTGTCTTTGCTAAATAGTAAATTATCTTCCTTATTGCTTAAGGAAGGACATAGGGAAGAAACAGGCTATTCTTATGTGGTCCCAGGATAGGGACAACTGGGCTGTTACGTATTCAGTAAAATATTCATTAAGAATAAGCGCGTTCTTAGGCTCAGCGATGATGGCCAAATTTTAGGTTCCTTAGCCAGTTCTGTAGAGCTAGCTTTGTTCGGTTCTGAACTTTGATGTGTTTTATAACGTTATTAAAAATATAATTTAGGTCAACTTTAATTGGTTCATACAGGCTGATGAAATCAAAAAAGGGTAGAGCCCCTTACTTACTTTCTGTGGCTCAGAACTAACTTTATAAAGCAACGGAATGTAGAACAAGAAGAAAAGGGTATAGAAAAAGGACTTGATTCCCATCTCCGTCTTCTTACAATAAACAAGAGCAAAAAGTGAAGACAATCATAACAGTGAAAGCAGCTAAATTTTGACCCAATTAATTAAGACATGCTCTAATTAATGGTCCAACCTCAGCTTTGGCTCATATTTATGATGGCCCCTTTCAACAAAGAGACTTAATTTTCTCTTAGACTAACGGTAAAAAATTCGAAACACAATCATCAAAATTTTTTAGACGTCTTTCAAACACATTTAGGCTTCTGTTTTTCAAGATTTTTCCAACACCTATTCCCCCTAGGCAGTTTTATAGGAGTGGGCTGAGGGGGCAATTACCCTGGACGCAGAAATTTTAGGGGCGTAAATTTAAAATAAATTATCTAACATTTATAATAATTTTGTAATTTTTCAAATGTTATCTTTATTAAAATAAAGTCCAACGTCGTAGTTGGCAGTAATTTAGATACTTACTGTAATATTTACATTATAATACTTAATATTTACTGTAAGTATACGCAAATTGAAGAGGCTAGAAACGTCACTACTTTTTTCAGAAGGATAGCCCATGCTCATTGACTATCTGGATGCGGACCCCTCCCCCCCCCCAATAAAATTCTGAGGCTATACCCTTGTTTAGAGTATGGCAGTTTCAGGAAATAATGACCCCAGTGGTACCCTTTTATATGGATGAACCTAGTAGAGATTTTAGGCCTCATAATCTGGGGAGGGCAAGGTAGATACAGGACTGTAGAAATGAAGAATAAACTGAATTTAATGTCAGATGTCAGAAAAACTGAGGGGGACTGCCCCCCCCATTGCCCAGGTCTAGAGCTGCCACTGAATGCAATATCATGTTATATAATCTACTTCATTGTTTTTTTTGAGCAGCAAGGGCTATCGGCATACCTGAGTTACGATACTCTTAAATCTTTTTTGGATCAAAATTAGTAAGCTGCTCTCCCAGCGTTAACTGGAAAAAAAACGACCTTGGTGTCTTAGGACCCACTTAAATTAGAGCCCGAACAATTTATAACTTCTACTTTTGCCATCATGGCAATAGAAATTGTTGTAATCTAGTCTAGAGTGACCATAGTCCATAGTAGCCTACTAAAAGTGCAAAAGCCTGTTTTGAAACAAAAAAAAACTGTCTTGTGAAAAATTTATCATTTAAAGAGGGTTCAGGAACTACTACTCCTGCTAACAACTCACTTCACGAATGATACTATAAACTGGAGGGTTGAAGTTTGGGTTGGAAATGCTAGAACTACTACTAACAACTCACCACTTTAAGGCTCTTTTTCAAAACTTACTTTTGTAGCAAACTTTACCATGAAGCTAATAAAAATCATAGTTAGCAATCCTAAATCAGCTTCAACTGGCAATTTTTCTCACTAGACAGTATTTTTTGCAAGGCTGGTTTTAAACTTTCGATACTGTGCAACGTGGTTCGCTCTTTACTAGATTGTTGTCATTGGTGTTTTCATGTAAGATCAAAAGCATTTAATGGATATACTCTTAAATGTTTAACTTCAAAGATAGCGCAGAGGGGAATAGGATAAGATATATTTCAACCAAAAAAACAAAAAAAGCGTTCAATTGTACAATCTCAAAACCCCACAAACGCTAAATGATCTGTAAGGAGGGGTTTGTGAAGCAAAACTTTTAACATTAAACGATTAAACATTTAAACACAAAATATGTAAAACAATTACATATAAAAATGTAACAAAGATGATAAACGTAATAAAGAAGAAAAAGAGACAGAGTTCATTAAATAAGCTTTATGACAACTGTAATCGAACCCAAAGTCTAAAACTATAACAATAAACAAATGAACAAAAAAGGTTAAGCTGAATGGGTGACGTTAACATACAGATAGTAATTAGACAATTTGTACAGATATCAAAGACCGAGAATTCCCCCACAATGAATGTTTTCAGATAATCTCATCAAAACTCAAAATTGTAAAACGCAAAAATATTGTTTTAAAAATCTCCCTCCATCTGTTCAAAGGATTTTTTCAGGTACGATTGTAGTAAGCGATTACTCCCAGAGAACAGAGGGAATAAATATTATTGGTTCATGTTCTGCCACAGTGATAATTTCGGCATTAGTTGTGCGAACCTCTCATAAATCTATTAACTAAGAAAAGCACTTCTATTTAAAGAATTAAAAAACATAAGCGTCTACTAATTTGTAAAGTGATAATGCAGTTACAGTTTTTAGAAAATGATTGTGTTCCACAAACTAGAGATTTGTATACTTTAATTACAGAAGCCCATATTTCACAAGACAGCAAAGAGTTTTGCTAAAATTGAAACCGAACCGAGACTGCCCAAAAATACAAGAAGAGTATAACCACCCCCTTAGGCCAGACTTTAATTTTAACTTTACTGAAAGCTAATAGGAATGCAACAAAAAAAGTCTGATGGTAATTGTTAGTGCTTTATTTGCCCAAGAGTTTCAAAACATTTCAACTGAACCCTTTGCATAAGTAAAGAGTGATGTGTGTACAATGTGTTATTTATTTTAATTTTTGTGTTTATTTGTTTGTTTTAGACCAGAGAACTTCGTATCGAAAAAGTTGTCGTATAAACTTCAAAAACGGCTCGTTCGACTTGAAATTGAAAGGGCTAATGCCCTTTTTAATAGTCGAAAGTAATTGAAGGACAGCTAACCCCCCTCCAGCTTCCACTATTTCTCGAAATACACCCAATCAAAATTTTGAGATATCCATTTTCTTCAACGAAGGGTGCAGAAATTATGCCTTTGAGGATAGTTTCATTCTTCTTCCTAGAATGTCTTATACATGTATTCTGAGAAGGAATGTGTCTTGGAATCCATGCACTAAAAAATCTTATCTCGCCCTCGGGGTTATGTATCCCATACAGATATATTGGACACTCGAAGTCTTCAAAATTAAATAGGTGTGTATTTAGCTCGCACCGTTCAATTAAAAGTTTATCTGTAACCATATTTTCTTTAAAAAACAACGCTTAAACTCCAAAAAAACTTCTTTTTTTTAGTTCAACTTGAATAGTGTTCAGTTCCTCCCCACCTTCATAGAATGGGGGGATCACTCGATTGTAGATCCCTATATGATTCAATCGTCTTAACGAACAACTCCATAAGCCTCTATTGTAGACCTGCCTATTATAATTCACATGTCAGTGAAAGCATCACTAAAGTCCACATTGAGCATAACTAAAGCCCACATTGAGAAACAGAAACCCAAAGTCAAAAATTACACCCATGAGGACCTCCTTAAACTAATATATTCACAGTCAAAAACACCAAACTTCTTTGAAACTTATTGAGCCCACTTCATCTAATGATAATAACTTGGGCCAATTCTCATTCGTTTATATCAAATACTTGGCAAACAATGTATTTAACCGAAACCTGAGATACCTTACTCAATGGTACTGGCCGTTAAGGACCATTGTATTGTTTGACCGACAATATGAATGATTACGCAATACCAGATGCTCGACAGACCAGATGCAATAGTGGGATAAGTGTGTCGCATGAGCCATTTTATTTTTTTCAACAAAATATTAAACACGGCAAACAAATTTTTCCAGGAAACGTTCTTATCTCTATGGCAAGATGCGATGAGATTGGTGACTTCATTTGGCTCTAGAATACCCCTCTGTGTGCCGTAGGATTGATGGGATATGTGTGTCTTAGGATTGGTGGGATATGTGTGTCATAGGAATGGTGGGATATGTGTGTCATAGGAATGGTGGGATATGTGTGTAATAGGAATGATGGAATATCTGTTTTGTAGGAAGGGTGGGATATATGTGTCATAGGAATGGCTGGATATGTGTGGCATAGGAATGGTGGGATATGTGTGTCATAGAAATGATGGGATATGTCTGTTGTAGGAATGGTGGGATATTTGTGTCATAGGAATGGTGGGATATGTGTGTCATAGGAATGGTGGGATGTGGGTCATAGGAATTGTGGGATATGTGTGTCATAGGAATGGTGGCGTATGGGTGTTGTAGGAATGGTGAGATATCTGTGTCATTGGAATGACGGGATTTGTGTTTCATAGGAATGGTGGAATATTTGTGTCATAGGAATGTTGAGATATGTGTGTCCTAGGCATAATGAGATATGTGTGTCATAGGAATGGTGGGGTATGTGTGTTTTAGAAATGATGGGATATGTGTGTTGCAGTATTTGTTGAGGGGATACGAGGGGCTAGAACCCGGTTGCAATTGGTTGCTAAGGAGGGCAGCGCTTAAATCCAAAAAGCCTTCCCTACTGATGATAAGGTTTCGAAGGCGGTGTATTTGTATACAAACTAATGAAGAATACATTAGGAATTGTAATGGAACTCTGTTTTCGTGTTTTTTATATTAAAGATGAGGATGAATTAAAAAAAGAGTATCTACTCAAAGTAGAGAACGAAGTTGAAACTTACAACGAGCAACAGTTTTAAAGTTACTTAGTAATTTTTCTCCAAATTATTAAGGGGCAACTGCTCCCCTGTGTCCTTCCCCCCTCAACGACGCCACTGACTACAATCCAAGATGAAATTAATTAGATAGTTGAAAATGAGGAACAAATCCTCCTTGAAATTCTACCTCAACCCAATTAAGGATACAAAAAAAATGCAATTTTCTGTAATAAAAATTATATAAAAATGTAGATTACGTAAGTTATGAATATAAATTATATGTAAATCTATATAAATATGTAAATTGATATTAAGCAATGTAAAATAGTCTGTCATAAATTATCCATGATTGCTAGAAAAGGTGAAATGAATCAGGTGTTTTCAGGCGTTCCATCCCTTGGAACCAAATTCGAAAACATGCTAATGGTTTGACAGACATAGATCCCAAGGGACATATGGACCTCCTAAGGTTCTTTTATGAAGTAGATAATATCATAATTTGTCTTTTAATGATAGGTTGAATTGAATATTTATTATAATTTTTGTTCATAATATAGCAGCATTTGTTTGCAGTATCTATATGTTACAATATCAAATTCATTATATCTGAGAGCCAGAAAGAAAAGGTTTCAAGTCTTCATCTACGTACTATATTTTGTTTTTCTGTTATTTTTTTCTTTTTTTGGTGGGGGGGGGGTGATTGCATAAAATCAGAAATCGTAGAATGTTTATAGAGGGCCCATACGAATGAAAAGTTTATGTTTTAAGTCTAAAAAAGAAATGCCAGAATTGATAAATCGAATTTATCCTACATTTACAAATTTATACTGCTAACAATAACCTGAAAAATAAAAGTACAAGGCAATTATTTAGTAACCGATAAACACACGAAAAGAACCGCATACAGAATGTCAAAGATCCTGATGAAAAATAGGTTTCCGCTAGATCTCTGCTGCATTTTGAAGTAATGCTCACTCTGTGAAAGAAATTTAAACTTTAGTTTTTTGGGGTTAAAGGGGCAAAAAAGGTACCTAGGTTAGGTTAGCTTACATATTTAATATATGCTACCCTTTACCCCCACCCCACCCCTAATGTGCAAATATGTAGCCCAAATTTGCCCATAAACTATTATTTTTTATCCTATTTTGTTTTATTTCACTAGCATTAACAAAACTTCACTTAAGGTGTGTTTATCGGTTACTAAATAAGTACCAAGTACAGTATCGAAACATAACCTTAATAATAATAAAACATTGCAAGAACAATGTTGCCAATAACAAAAAATAAAATAAGCTTTTAGCCAGGAAAAGTCCCAAGCAATGTCGTGGTAATCTGATTAGCAAGTACTACCAAACAGGATATGAGTAGTGTGCATGCACGCAGTATCACGAGATATTGCATAATACGGACCAACACTCTATATTATGGACCTATAACATAACTTACCACGGTCAGGGGATCTAGTACTACAGAAGGGACATGACATACCATACAGGTTTCTGAGGCAACACCCATTTGCTGGACCAATCAGAGAGAACGAATACGGAGGGTATTTAATATACAGTGCAGTTTCAATGGTACATAACTTACCACGGACCTGTAACTAGCACCTCAGAAGGGACATGAGTTGTCAGATAAGTTTTTCTAGGTTCAATACCCCAAAACTAAAAACCTTGGTATAACGTGTTCAAAGGTTTAATGGACTTTCTGTAAAAATACTGGTTTCAGTCGAAGGGTAAAAACAGAATTGTAATGGATTTGACGCCTACAAGGAAACCTACAAGAATATGCTCAAAAGTGTAATAGATTTGAACCCTAGAAGGAAATCTACAAGAATATGCTCAAAAGTGTAATAGATTTGACACCTACAAGGAAACCTACAAGAATATGCTAAAAAGTATAATAGATTTGAACCCTACAAGGAAACCTACAAGAATAAACTTCGAAGTGTAATAGATTTAAACCCTACAAGGAAACCTACAAAAATATGCTCAAAAGTGTAATAGATTTGAACCCTACAAGGAAATATACAAGAATATGCTCAAAAGTGTAATAGATTTGACATCTACAAGGAAACCTACAAGAATATGCTAAAAAGTGTAATAGATTTGAACCCTACAAGGAAACCTACAAGAATATATTCAGAAGTGTAATAGATTTTGAGCCTAAAAGAGACATTGGTATAACGTGTTCAACAGGTTAATGTACTTTCGGTAAAAACCAGCCGAAGGGTAAATGAAGTCAACTTGCGAAAAACTTATTTATGCCTCTTTCAGTACTAATGAATTATCGATGGAAGTGTAGATATTTAGGATAACGAGTCAGACTTTATTCTAACTTGGAGCATTAAGACAATTTTTGAGTCGAATGGAGCATTATGCCTCTTTCAGTACTAATGAATTATATATGCAGGGGTAAATTTGTAGGAAAAAGAGCCTGGGTTTATTCTAAATTGGGGTATTAAGACAATTATTGAGTCAAATGGAGGGTTATGCCTCTTTCAGTACTAATGAATTATCTTTGGCGGGGGAGATTTGTAAGAAAAAGAGTCGGCTTCTATTTTAAATTGGAGTATTATGATGATTATTGAGTCTTATGGAAGGTTCTGCCTCTTTCGGAAATAATGAATTATCTATGGAGGGGTAGATTTGTAGGAAAAATAGTCGGGTTCGATTTTAAATTGGCGTATTAAGAGAATTATTGAGTCAAAGTGAGGGTTATGCCTCTTTCGGTAATAACGAATTATCTATGGAATGGGTAAAATTGTAGGGAAAAGAGTCGGGTTCTATTCTAAATTGGAGTATTAAGACAAATTATTGAGTCGAATGGAGGGATCTGCCTTTTTTATTACTAATGAATTATCGATGGAGGGGTATATTTGTACGAAAAAGAGTCTGATTCTATTCTAACTTGGAGTATTAAGATGATTATTGAGTCAAATGGAGGGTTATGCCTCTTTCGGTACTATCGAATTATCTATGGAGGGTATATTTGTAGGAAAAAGAGTTGGGTTTTATTCTAAATCGAAGTATTAAGACAAATTATTGAGTCAAATGAAGGGTTATGCATCTTTCGGTACTAGTGAAATTGTATCTGGAGGGGTAAACTTGTAGGAAAAAGGGCCTGAGCTTACTCCAAATTGGGGTATTATGACAATTATTGAGTCGAATGGAGGGTTATACCTCTTTCGGTACTAATGAATTATATATGGAGGGGTAGCTTTGTAGGGAAAAGAGTCTGGTTATATTCTAAATTGGGGTATTAGGAAAATTATTGAGTCGAATGGAGGGTTATGCCTCTTTTGGTACTAGTAAACTATCGATGCAGCGGTAAGATTGTCGGGAAAAGAGTCGGTTCTATTCTAAAATTGAGCATAAATAAAAATATTTAGTCGAATGGACGGTTATGACTCTTTCAGTACTAGTGAATTATAGATGGATGGGTAGATTTGTAAGAAAAATAGTCTGGTTCTATTCTAAATTGAAGTATTAAGACAATTATTGAGTCGAATGAAGGGTTGTGCCTCTTTCGGTACTAATGAATTATATATGCAGGCGTATATTTGTAGGAAAAAGAGTCTGGTTCTATTCTAAATTGGAGGATTAAGACAATTATTGAGTCAAATGGAGGGATCTGACTCTTTCTGTACTAATGAATTATCCATGGAGGGGTAGATTTAATTATGAAAAAATTGTAAGTAAGTAACAAACTCTTTCTTGAATTCACCTCTTGGATACACAATATTATTGGAACACAATTTCATAATTTCTTGAATGAAATGTCTGTATTGTGTATCCAAGAGGTAAATTTAAGAATGAGTACTTACTTACAATTTTTTTCATATTTTCTTGAATGAAATATCTGTATTGTGTATCCAAGAGGTGAATTCAAGAAATAATTTGTTACTTACTTACAATTTTTTCGTAATTTCATGAATTAAATTTCTGTATTGTGTATCCAAGTGGTGAATTCAAGAAAGAGTTTATTACCTATGTACAATTTTTCATAATTTCTTGAATGAATCTTCTGTATTGTATATCCAAGAGGCGAATTTAAGAAAGAGTTTGTTACTTACTTACAATTTTTCATAATTTCTTGAAGGAAATTTCTGTATTGTGTATCAAGGAGGCAAATTCAAGAAAGAGTTTGTTACTTACTTTCAGCTTTTTCATAATTTCTTGCATGAAATTTCCATATTGTGCATCCAAGAGGTGACTTCAAGAACGAGTTTGTTACTTACTTGCAATTTTTTCATAATTTTTCCAATGAAATTTCCGTATTGTGTATCCAAAGAGGTGAATTCAAGAAAGAGATTGTTACTTACAATTTTTCATAATTTTATGAATGAAATTTCTGTAATGTGTATCCAAGAGGTGAATTCAAGAAAGAGTTTGTTACTTATTACAATTTTTTCATAATTTCACGAATGAATTTTCTGTATTGTGTATCCATGAGTGAATTCAAGAAAGAGTTTTTTACTTACTTACAATTTGTCATAATTTCTTGAATGAAACTTCCGTAGTGTATAGCCAACAGGCGAATTCAAGAAAGAGTTTGTTACCTATTTGCAATTTTTTCAAAATTTCATGATATATCCCGGAGGCGAATTCAAGAAAGAGTTTGTTACTTACTTACAATTTTTTCATAATTTTTGAATGAAATTTTTGTATTGTGTATCCAAGAGGCGAATTCAAGAAAGAGTTTTTTACTTACTTACAGTTTTCTCATAGTTTCCTGAATGAAATTTCTGTATTGTGTATCCAAGAGGTGAATTCAAGAAAGAGTTTGTTACTTACTTACAATTTTTTCATAATTTCTTGAGTGAAATGTCTGTGTTGTGTATCCAAGATGCGAATTCAAGAAATAGTTTGTTACTTACTTACAATTTTTTCATAATGTCAAGAACGAGTTTGTTGCTTTTCTTTAATGAAATTTCTGTATTGTGTATCCAAGAGGTGAATTCAAGAATGAGTTTGTTACTTATTTACAATTTTTTCATAATTTCTTGAATGAAAATTCTGTATTGTGTATCCGAGAGGCGAATTCAAGAAAGAGTTTGTTACTTACTTACATTTTTTCATAATTTTTTGAATGAACTTTCTGCATTGTGTATCCATGAGGTGAATTCAAGAAAGAGTTTGTTACTTACTTAAATTTTTTCATAATTTCCTGAAGGAAATTTCTGTATTGTGTAGCCTGGAGACGAATTCAAGAAAGAGTTTGTTACTTACTTACAATTTTTTCATAATTTCTTGAATGAAATTTCTGCATTGTGTATCCAAGAGGTGAATTCAAGAAAGAGTTTGTAACTTAGTTGTAATTTTTCATAATTTCCTAAATAAAATTTCTGTGTTGTGTATCCAAGAGGCGAATTCAAGAAAGAGTTTGTTACTTACTTACAATTATGTCATAATTTCTTGAATGAACTTTCTGTATTGTGTATCCAGGAGGTGAATTCAAGAAAGAGTTTGCTACTTACTTACAATTTTTCATAATTTCTTGAATGAAATTTATGTATTGTGTATCCAAGAGGTGACTTCAAGAAAGATTGTGTTACTTGCTTACATTTTTTTCATAATTTCTTGGATGAAATTTCCGTATTGTGTATCCAAGAGGTGAAATCAATGAAGAATGTGTTACTTACAATTTTTTCATAATTTCTTGAATGAAA
This sequence comes from Artemia sp. Qi Xiang Cuo, assembly GCF_049724085.1. Lineage (NCBI taxonomy): Eukaryota > Metazoa > Arthropoda > Branchiopoda > Anostraca > Artemiidae > Artemia > Artemia sp. Qi Xiang Cuo. The sequence continues at coordinate 20,166,929 of NC_142814.1, read as the reverse complement.
TTTCCGTATTGTCTATCCAAGAGGTGAATTCAAGAAAGAGATTGTTACCTACTTACAATTTTTTCATATTTCATGAATGAAATTTTTGTATTTTGTAACCAAGAGGTGAATTTAAGAAAGAGCTTGTTACTTACTTACAATTTTTTCATAATTAAATATACCCATCCATAGATAATTCACTAATACCGAAAGAGGTATAACCGTCCATTGGACTCAATAATTTGTCTTAACACTCCAATTCAAAATAGACCCAGACTCTTTTTCCTTCAAATTTACCCCTTCATATATAATTCGCTAGTACCGAAAGAGGTATAACGATCCTTTTGACTCAATAACTGTCTTACTACTCCAATTTAAAATAGAACCCGACTCTTTTTCCTACAAATCTACCCCTCCATAGATAATTCGTTAGTGCCAAAAGAGGTGTAACGCTCCTTTCGACTAAATAACTGTCTTAATAATCCAATTTAGAATAGAACCAGACTCTGTTTCCTGCAAACATAGCCCTCCATATATAATTCACTAGTGCCAAAAGAGGCGTAGCCCCTCCATTCTACTCAATAATTGTCTTAATACCCCACTTTAAAATATAACCCGACTCTGTTCCCTGCAGATATAGCCCTTCATAGATAAATTACTAGTATCGACAGATGCATAACCCTCCATTATATTCAATAATTTTCTTAATACCCCAATTTTGAATATAACCCGGCTCTTTTTCCTACAAATTTAGCCCTGCAGATACAATTCACTAGTACTGACATAGGCACAATCCTCCATTATGATCAATAATTTGTTTTGATACTTCGATTTAAGATAGAATCCGACTCTGTTTACATCAGGTATACCCCTTCATATATAATTCACTAGTAAAGAAAGAAGCATAGCCTTCCATTCGACTCAATAATTGTCTTACTACTCCAATTTAGAGTAGAACCAGACTCTTTTTCCTACAAATTTACCCCTCCAGAGACAATTCATTAGTACTGAAAGAGGCATAACCCTTCATTCGACTCAATAATTGTCTTAATACTCCGATTTAAAATAAAACCCGACTCTTTTTCCTACAAATCTACCCCTCCATATATAAGTCACTAGCACTGAAAGAGGCATAAATACCTTTTTCGCAAACTGAGTTAGTTTTACCCAAATGATTTTACCCTTCGGCTGAAACCAGTATTTTTACCGAAAGTACATTAACCTGTTGAACACGTTATACCAATGTCTCTTTTAGGGTCAAAATCTATTATACTTCTTAGCATATTTTTGTATGTTTCCTTGAAGGGTTTAAATGTATTATACTTTTTAGTCTATTCTTTTAGATTTCCTTGTAGGGTTAAAATGTATTACACTTTTTAGCATATTATTGTAGATTTCCTTATAGTGTTCAAATGTATTACACTTCTGAGCATATTCTTGTAGATTTCCTTTTAGGGTTAAAATCTATTACACTTTTGAGCATATTCTTGTAGGTTTCCTTGTAGGCGTCAAATCTATTACAATTCTGTTTTTACCCTTCGACTGAAACCAGTATTTTTACAGAAAGTCCATTAAACCTTTGAACACGTTATACGAAGGTTTTTAGTTTTGGGTATTGAACCTAGCAAAACTTGTCTGACAACTCATGTCCCTTCTGTGGTGCTAGTTACAGGTCCGTGGTAATTCATGTACCGTTGAAACTGCACTCTATATTAAGTACCCTCCGTATTCGATATCTCTGATTGGTCCAAGAAATGGGTATTGCCTCAGAAACCTGTCTGTTTAGTCATGTCCCTTTTGTAGTACCAGATACCTGTCCGTGGTAAATCGTGTTATAGGTCCATAATATAGAGTTTTCTGTCCTTATCATGCAATATCCCGTGATATTGCGTACATGCACACTACTACTGATATGTTTTAAATCATTGAGTAGTTTATTTAGGGAGTCAGAATATGTCAAATATACATCAAGTATTCATTAAAATATAAGAAGCTACTTGAACTATCATACAAAGATAGAATTTTTTTTGAGGAGGGATGGGTAGTAATTATGTATCCTCTGAAACAAAAAAAAATATGTAAATTGGCTTTGAATTGAAAAATAGTTATTTGAATGAGAAGGATACTTCTGTAACAACTTTAAAGGGAAATCCACTCAGCAAAAACTAATTTTTCGATATGATACAATTTTTAGTCATGTTCTGTTTTTATCTTTAATGACAAACCTGCAACTAATTCATCAGTGTTGAAGATGATGGCAAACCGCGTCCTCTTCATTGAATGACGGTCCTTTGAAAGTGCCGCTAATATGTTTTTTTTTACCTGCCACGTCTCCTTTTCAAGGGATTGAAATTGTTTAACTAAGCTTCTTCTCTGGTTGATCCAGTTAATGAACATCGTACTTTTATCGATATGAGTACTCGACTCTTCCTTGACCAGAAAGGGATGAACACAGCCTGGAGAGTTCTTGAAAAACTCTGAATCGGTAGCCACGATCCTTTCAATGGACTCCTTGGATATCTTTAATTCATGAGCAGTTCTTGCCAACATTAAACTGTTGTCTTCTACCACAAGCAATTTATCTTTCTATTGTATTCTATGGATTTGATGATTTTGTACTTCACGAGGTATATCATCAAAGTCTGAAGAGCCCATTCTGAATCACTGAAACCTATTAGTGACTATGGCGCACCAGGTCACCCAAAGAGATTTGCCAAGCTTTGGTGCTGCTTAATCTTTTCATAGTTTTTGAAAAGATTAAACAGCACCAATGCTGAGCCAGAAATCTTAAAGAAAGATCATTCAAAACGTTTAAAATTAGGGGTGGGTCGCGCTGTCAGCTACATAATTCACCACAAGTCCTGTCAAACCTGTTAACCCGTAACCTAGAATTAAATGTCATTAAATAAACCTCTCTCTTAAAGACCAACTATGTGTTTGTTTCTTTTATTTATACCAATTTGGTTTATATAATGGCTCAATTTTAGACAGATAAGATATTGGTCGTTTTCAAAACCCGATACAAAGGATAATTGTTTAAACTCATTTTATTTTCGAATTTAAGTAGTTATGGTAGCCCAATCAGCGAAAAAAATAAACCAATTTGGGTGAGTTTTACAAGATTTAAAAAAAAAAGTCTACTCAGTTTTTTACCCAGTCAGGCTAATATTTATAAAGCTCATTTGCTAGCGATCAAGGATTAAATCTCGTTTGTATTAAGAAAAAAAAACTTATAATGTACATAACTGCCTAATTTATATTCTGTATCATTTGAAGCATCGGTTTTCTACGCTACACCCTTGTAGAAAAAATAACCTTGTCGGTTATTTTATAGTAAACCGACAGGTAAATTATAACTGGCTTAATCTCGATTTTACCCAAAGCCTCACTAAATTTAAGATTTTGTTAAAATTGAGTTTTAACTAGTGCTAATTTGAACCAATCGGAATTTTACATAAAACTTTTCAACCAATTAGAAAATTCAAAGAAAAGCCATGCTCAAATCAGCGTGATGATTTGATATACCGTGATGTAAGTAAACTCTTATTGTAAATTAATTTAAAAAACAAAGTTTTTCTGAGGGAAGTAAAGAGTGAAGTTGAAACTTAAAACGGAAAAAAAATTATTACTTCACAGCCTATCTAATATATATCAATAAAAGTAGTACAAATAACCCAACTAATTATGTTTCCCTATGATTTTAGAATTATAAAAACTAGCGGTTTACTGAAAACATAAAAGTCAAGTATATAATGCAGGAATATTGAATTGGGAGTCAAAAGTGAGTATGTAGCCTGACAATAATAAACGAATCTATAAAGAATTTCATAGTCTTACACCAGTTGTAACATCAGTAATTTTCAGCATACAATTAAAATTATCTTAAATACATAATCATAAAATTAAATATTTTTTAATCGCCGCGAAGTAATTGAACAGCATAAAGAAACATTGGATTGATTTATCCGGTAGTATTATAGTCTCGTGAGCTATAATACCAATTGAGAGTAATATACGGTTTTAAATTGTAAGAAATATGTTTAAAAATTTAGAATAGAACTTTAAATTTCTTTATGTCTTTGGGGAACTTAAAACTGAAGAGGAAATTTTTTATTTTCTCTGGAGAAATTAGAAATAAAGTGTGTTCTTTGGTAAAAATCCAGAAGAGAACTTGAGCTTTTCTTCACTTCGTTGAGAAAATTTTAAATTGAACTAGAACTTTTTATCTTCCGGGAAAATATTCACAAGTATGGTATTACTTTTTCTATCTTCCACCGAAAAATTTAGAATTGAACTTTAAATTTCTTTATGTCTTTGTGAAATAAAGAACTTAAGTGGAAGATTTTTATTTTCTCTGGAGAAATTATAATTGAAGTGTGTTCTCTGGTAAAATTCAGAAGAGAACTTGAACTTTTCTTCACTTCGTTGAGAAAATTTAAAATTGAAGTAGAACTTTTTATCTTCCGGGACCATATTCACAACTATGATATTACTTTCTCTATCTTCCACCGAAAAATTTAGAATAGAACTTTAAATTTCTTTATGACTTTAGGAAATAGAGAACTGAAGTGGAAGATTTTTATTTTCTCTGGAGAAATTAGAATTGAAGTTTGTTCTTTGGTAAAATTCAGAAGAGAACTCGAACTTTTCTTCACTTAGTTGAGAAAATTTAAATTGAACTAGAACTTTTTATCTTCCGGGAAAATATTCACAAGTATGGTATTACTTTTTCGATCTTCCACCGAAAAATTTAGATTTGAACTTTAAATTTCTTTATGACTATGTGAAATAAAGAACTGAAGTGTAAGATTTTTATTTCCTCTGGAGAAATTAGAATTGAAGTTTGTTCTTTGGTAAAATTCAGAGGAGAACTTGAACTTTTCTATCTTCTATGAAAAATTTTGAACAGTTTTAAAAATTTTTTCATCCCTTTGAGACAGATCTGAACTGAAGTGGAAAATTTTTATATTATTTTGGAAAAATAGAAATGATCAATAACTTATTTCTTTTTCATAGAGAAAATTCAGAAGAGAACTTGAACTTTTCTTCACTTCGTTGAGAAAATTAAAAATTGAACTAGAACTTTTTATCTTCAGGGAATATATTTAGAACTGTGGTATAGCTTTTTCTATGTACTACAGAAAAATTTGGAATAGATCTTTAAATTTTTTATGTCTTTGGGGAACTTAAAACTGAAGTTTAAGATTTTTATTTTCTCTGGAGAAATTAAAATTGAAGTTTGTTCTTTGGTAAAATTCAGAAGAGAACTTGAACTTTTCTATCTTCTATGAAAAATTTGGAACAATATTAAAAATATTTTCATCCCTTTGAGACAGATCTGAACTGAAGCAGAAAATTTTTATATTATTTGGAAAAATAGAAATGATCAATAACTTATTTCTTTTTCATAGAAAAAATTCAGAAGAGAAATTGAACTTTTCTTCACTTCGTTGAGAAAATTTAAAATTGAACGAGAACTTTTTATCTTCCGTGAAAATATTCACAAGTATGGTTTTACTTTTTCTATCTTCCACCGAAAAATTTAGAATTGATCTTTAAATTTCTTTATGTCTTTGTGAAATAGAGAACTGAAGTGGAAGATTTTTGTTTTCTCTGGAGAAATTAGAATTGAATTGTGTTCTTTGGTAAAATTCAGAAGAGAAATTGAACTTTTATCTTCTGTGAAAAATTTGGAATAGTATTTTAAATTTTTCATCTCTTCGAGACAGATCTGAACTAAAGTGGAATTTTTTTATATTATTTGGAAAAATAGAAATGATCAATAACTAAGTTCTTTTTCATTGAGAAAATTCAGAATAGAACTTGAATTTTTCTTCACTTCGTTGAGAAAATTGAAAATTGAACTAGAACTTTTTATCTTCCGGGAAAATATTCACAACTATGGTATAGCTTTTTCTATTTACTACGGAAAAATTTAGAATAGAATTTTAAATTTCTTTATGTCTTTGGGGAAATTGAAACTGAAGTGGAAAATTTTTATTTTCTCTGGAGAAATTAGAAATGAAGTGTGTTCTTTGGTAAAAATTCAGAAGGGAACTTGAACTTTTCTTCACTTCGTTGAGAAAATTTTAAATTGAACTAGAACTTTTTATCTTCCGGGAAAATATTCACAAGCATGGTATTATTTTTTTTATCGTCAACCGACAAATTTAGAATTGAACATTATTTTTATTTATGTCTTTGCGGAATAAAGAACTGAAGTGGAAGATTTTTATTTTCTCTGAAGAAATTAGAATTGAATTGTGTTCTTTGGTAAAATTCAGAAGAGAACTTGAACGTTTCTTCACTTCGTTGAGAAAATTTAAAATTGAAGTAGAACTTTTTATTTTCCGGGAACATATTCACAGTTATGATATTACTTTCTCGATCTTCCACCGAAAAATTTAGATTAGAACTTTAAATTTCTTTATGACTTTAGGAAATAGAGAACTGAAGTGGAAGATTTTTATTTTCTCTGGAGAAATTAGAATTGAAGTTTGTTCTTTGGTAAAATTCAGAGGAGAACTTGAACTTTTCTATCTTCTATGAAAAATTTGGAACAGTTTTAAAAATTTTTTCATCCCTTTGAGACAGATCTGAACTGAAGTGGAAAATTTTTTATATTATTTGGAAAAATAGAAATGATCAATAACTTATTTCTTTTTCATAGAGAAAATTCAGAAGAGAACTTGAACCTTTCTTCACTTCGTTGAGAAAATTAAAAATTGAACTAGAACTTTTTATCTTCAGGGAAAATATTCAGAACTATGGTATAGCTTTTTCTATGTACTACGGAAAAATTTAGAATAGAACTTTAAATTTCTTTATGTCTTTGGGGAACTTAAAACTGAAGTTTAAGATTTTTATTTTCTCTGGAGAAATTAGAATTGAAGTTTGTTCTTTGGTAAAATTCAGAAGAGAACTTGAACTTTTCTATCTTCTATGAAAAATTTGGAACATTTAAGAAAAATTTTTCACCCCTTTGACACAGATCTGAACTGAAGTGGAAAATTTTTATATTATTTGGAAAAATAGAAATGATCAATAACTTATTTCTTTTTCATAGAAAAAATTCAGAAGAGAACTTGAACTTTTCTTCACTTCGTTGAGAAAATTTAAAATTGAACGAGAACTTTTTATCTTCCGTGAAAATATTCACAAGTATGGTTTTACTTTTTCTATCTTCCACCGAAAAATTTAGAATTGATCTTTAAATTTCTTTATGTCTTTGTGAAATAAAGAACTGAAGTGGAAGATTTTTGTTTTCTCTGGAGAAATTAGAATTGAATTGTGTTCTTTGGTAAAATTCAGAAGAGAAATTGAACTTTTATCTTCTGTGAAAAATTTGGAATAGTATTTTAAATTTTTCATCTCTTCGAGACAGATCTGAACTAAAGTGGAAAATTTTTATATTATTTGGAAAAATAGAAATGATCAATAACTAAGTTCTTTTTCATTGAGAAAATTCAGAATAGAACTTGAACTTTTCTTCACTTCGTTGAGAAAATTGCAAATTGAAGTAGAACTTTTTATCTTCTGGGAAAATATTCACAACTATGGTATAGCTTTTTCTATTTACTACGGAAAAATTTAGAATAGAACTTTAAATTTCTTTATGTCTTTGGGGAACTTGAAACTGATGTGGAAGATTTTTATTTTCTCTGGAGAAATTAGACATTGAAGTGTGTTCTTTGGTACAAAATTCAGAAGAGAACTTGAACTTTTCTTCACTTCGTTGAGAAAATTTTAAATTGAACTAGAACTTTTTATCTTCCGGGAAAATATTCACAGGCATGGTATTACGTTATACATCTCCCACCGACAAACTTAGAATAGAACACTATATTTCTTTATATCTTTGCGAAATAAAGAACTGAAGTAGAAGAAATTTATTTTCTCTGAAGAAATTAGAATTGAAGTGTGTTCTTTAGTAAAATTCAGAAGTGAACTTTAACTTTTCTTCACTTCTTTGAGAAAATTTTAAATTGAAGTAGAACTTTTTATCTTCCGGGACCATATTCACAGCTATGATATTACTTTCTCGATCTTCAACCGAAAAATTTAGATTAGAACTTTAAATTTCTTTATGTCTATAGGAAATAGAGAACTGAAGTGGAAGATTTTTATTTACTCTGGAGAAATTATAATTTAAGTTTGTTTTTTGGTATAAGTTAGAGGAGAACTTGAACTTTTCTATCTTCTGTGAAAAATTTCAAACAGTTTTTGAAAAATTTTCATACTTTTGAGACAGATCTGAACAGAAATGGAAAGTTTTTATATTATTTGGAAAAATAGAAATGATCAATAACTAATTTGTTTTTCATAGAGAAAGTTCAGAAGCGAACTTCAACCTTTTTTCAATTCATTGAGAAAATTAAAAATTGAACTAGAACTTTTTAGCTTCAGGGAATATATTCAGAACTATGGTATAGCTTTTTCCATCTACTACGGTAAATTTTGGAATAGAACTTTAAATTTCTTTATGTCTCTGGGGAAATTAAAACTGAAGTTGAAGATTTGTATTTACTCTGGAGAAATTATAATTGGAGTTTTTTCTATGGTAAAATTCAGAAGAGAACTTGAACTTTTATATCTTCTGTGAAAAATTTGGAACAATTTTAAAAAAAATTTCAACCCATTGAGACAGATCTGAACTGAATTGGAAAATTTTTATATTATTTGGAAAAATAGAAATGATCAATAACTTATTTCTTTTTCATAGAAAAAATTCAGAAGAGAACTTGAACTTTTCTTCACTTCGTTGAGAAAATTTAAAATTGAACGAGAACTTTTTATCTTCCGTGAAAATATTCACAAGTATGGTTTTACTTTTTCTATCTTCCACCGAAAAATTTAGAATTGATCTTTGAATTTCTTTGTGTCTTTGTGAAATAGAGAACTGAAGTGAAAGATTTTTGTTTTCTCTGGAGAAATTAGAATTGAATTGTGTTCTTTGGTAAAATTCAGAAGAGAACTTGAACTTTTTATCTTCTGTGAAAAATTTGGAACAGTATTTTAAATTTTTCATCTCTTTAAGATGGATCTGAACAAAAGTGGAATTCTTTTATATTATTTGGAAAAATAGAAATGATCAATAACCAATTTTTTTTTCATTGAGAAAATTCATAATTTAACTCGAACTTTTCTTCACTTCGTTGAGAAAATTAAAAATTGAACTAGAGCTTTTTAGCTTTCGTGAAAATATTCACAACTCTGGTATAGGTTTTTATATTTACTACGGAAAAATTTAGAATAGAATTTAATATTTCTTTATTTCTTTGAGGAAATTGAAACTGATGTGGAAAATTTTTATTTTCTGGAGAAATTAGACATGAAGTGTGTTCTTTGGTAAAAATTCAGAAGAGAACTTGGACTTTTCTTAACTTCGTTGAGTAAGTTTAAAATTGAACTAGAACTTTTGATCTTCCGGGAAAATATTCACAGGCATTGTATTATTTTATCCATCTGCAACCGACAAATTTAGAATAGAACACTATATTTATTTATATCTTTGCGAAATAAAGAACTGAAGTGGAAGATTTTTATTTTCTCTTAAGAAATTAGAATTAAAGTGAGTTCTTTGGTAAAATTCCTAAGTGAACTTTAACTTTTCTATCTTCTGTGAGAAATTTGGAACAGTATTTCAAATTTTTAATCTCTTAGAGACAGATCTGAACTGAATTGGAAAATTTTTATATTATTTGGAAAAATAGAAATGATCAACAACTAATTTCTTTTTCATTTAGAAAATTCAGGATAGAACTTGAACTTTTCTTCATTTCATTGAAAAATTAAAAATTGAAGTTTAACTTCGTATCTTCTGGGAAAATATTCACAACTATCGTATAGCTTTTTCTATTTACTACTGAAAAAATTTAGAATATAAATTTTAATTTCTTTATATCTTTATTGAACTTAAAACTGAACTGGAAGATTTTTATTTGCTTTGGAGAAATTAGAGTTCAAGTGTGTTCCTTGGTAAAATTCAGAAGAGACCTCGAACTTTTCTTCACTTAGTTGAGAAAATTTAAATTGAACTAGAACTTTTGATCTTCCGGGAAAATATTCACAAGCATGGTATTATTTTTTCTATCTTCAACCGACAAATTTAGAATAGAACTCTATATTTCTTTATATCTTTGCGAAATAAAGAACTGAAGTAGAAGATTTTTATTTTCTCTGAAGAAATTAGAATTGAAATGTGTTCTTTGGTAAAATTCAGAAGAGAACTTGAACTTTTCTTCACTTCGTTGAGAAAATTTAAAATTGAAGTAGAACTTTTATCTTCCGGGAACA